>NW_027220106.1:0-35883 GCF_027580195.1 Bos mutus
AAGAATCTGATATTAAACTTTTGAAGTGGATAATACAGCTGAGTCTTAGAAAATTATGAACACATGGGATTTCAGCCCAGTTTACTCACTGACACGGATGCATCTGGGAGGAGGAGACCAGCCACTCTCTGTGCAGGTCATTGTGTTCTGATCATTTTGAAGACTGTAGCCTTCATAGCAGCGAACTCTTACAGTTTCACCCTGTAAATATTTTTCTTCAGGATGTGGGGTATGTCCATTTTCCAAATAATTGAAAATACATTGTCCTTAGGATCATAAAATTAATATGAAAGAAATACAACATAAATTTGGGAAAATAGTACATTAAAGATTAACCTTATAGAATTTACATAAGAATACATTAGTATTAAAATTTAACATGCAACAATAAAAATGGAAACTAGTACCACATTTCTGGAAAATGAAAAAGATAACATTCCATATTATTTGTCTTTAGTTTTATGAATAAAATATGTATAAATGATGCACATATTCTTGTAAAGTCTCTGTATCTCTCACAGGATTTACATGAAAAGTTTCTAGTAAAGGGAAGTTCTATTGGATTTTTTGCTCATAGAACTCATCCCTTGGCCTTACTGTTGTTACATAACACTTAACTGTACTCACTTGTCAACTTTTGTCTCTTTACTCTTTCAAAGATTATGCATATAAACTTAAAGAGGTTTACTTACTGAGGCATGGTTCTTCTGGAGACCATCCTTCTGCTGTGCAAGTCAGGTGGTCCCAGGAACGTTGTGAAGGAGGCACAAAATAATGATCACAGTTATATACAAACTGTTGATTTACATGTGCTGGAAAGTATCCTCTGTATGAATAATATAGCCGTCCATGTTTTATTACTGGATAATTACAAGGTTTCCCTTGGAATAACAAAAGTAGAAATAATGTTTTATCTCAGTATACAATTTGAATTAATATTTCATCTATGAATTATATCCTTGTTCAGTTAATTACACTCATTGCATTATGGTTTCTAGGAAAAAAAAAAGTTACAGAAAATTCAGATGATTGAAGTATGCAAGGAACTCTTTGCTAATGAAGAGAATGGATGTATGGATAAAAAGGGGCCCAAGGGTAGAGGGATGAATTGGGAGATTGAGCTTGACATGCATACACTATTGTGTAAAAAATAGATAACTAATGAAAAGAACTTATGTTTAAAAATAAAATGACAAGTTTTTTTCAAGGTTGTCAACATTTCCATTTCTTTCTGAAAATAATTCTAAATGTATCAGCATTACACTGGAATTTAAAACTGTATTCCACATTTTGTAAAAGGAAAATGTATCTGGTACCCAAGCTGGATTTTTTAAAGCCTTAAACTAACAGTGATGTTAATGACCTTCAATAGGTCTATTAAGCTGTAATCACAATACAGTCAACTGAACATATTTAAAATGAGATTTGAACCTGCAAAGTCACCATGTGTAAAAGTATAAAAATAACCATTGTTCTCCAGATTTTCCTCATATTACAAGTAAGACTGTCCTAAACATTCTAGAATTATAATCTAGCTTTTCTGTGACACATTTTCTATTCACATTTTCATGAGCATATTCACATGGCCCCATAAACTACATACCTTTTTGCACTGTGAAACTCAGCTGACATAGAAAAGTATTTATTTTGTTTTCCTCTTTTAGGTGAATATCTGGTAATTTTTCCATTAATGTATTCTTATGGTTATCTCACAGTGTAGACTATTTTAACCAGTCAATTAGATCAGAATACACACAAGGAAAGTAAATAGTTATATTTAGGAGGAAGGCTGAGTGTTTATATCTGTTTCAACTTACCCTGTCCGTGAGCAGTGTAAAACCACGAGGTGAGAAGGACATTGATTAGCAACAACATGTTAGATATTCACAATGGTACATTCACACAAATACTCCAGTTGCACTGTTTAGGGTTCAAAATCTGCTCCATGTGCAGTTACCAAGTGTGACTGAATTTAAATGCATTACAATGAACCTAGTTAATTAGTGCCATTGTGTACATATCAAAGTTCAAAGTTTCAAGATGTCCCCAACTTGTTTCTGTTGGTAGTTTCACAATAAGTTATTGTATTCATCACCTGCCATCTATGTGCACAACTCTCTGTGGCTAATATGGACTGGTTCCAAAGCCATATATCAGATAGTAACATTCAATAATGTACTTCTAGAGAGTAGGTGAAGTTTTTCCCAGCCATTTGGGTCATTCATATTTTCATGGGCTTAAGGAAGTGAATAGATTTTTTTGTAATTATATTAGATCTTAAAAACAGTCACACAAGTTATAGAACAATCACGTTACTTACATGCTATTTATGTGTGAGTTTTATGATTATCAATTTTCCCAATTTTGTTGACATATAATTGACATAAAGCACTGCATAAGTTTAAGGTGTATGGCCTAATGATGTAATTTTAATATATCATAAAATGATTACAACAATAAGGTTTGTGAATATCCATCAACTCATATAGATATAAAATTAAAGAAAAAAATGTGATGAGAACTCAGGACTTACTCTCCTATTAACTTTCATACATAAGAGACAGCAGAATTAAATCATATTAATCATGTTGTACACTACATCCTTAGTATTAACCTATCTCACAGCTGGAAGTTGATACCTTTTGACTGACTTCATCCAGTTCCCCTATCTCCAGCCCTAGCCTCTGATAACCATAAATCAGATCTCTTTTTCAAAGTATTTTTTTGCTCAGTTGGCCTAAAACATTGTGTTACTTTCCACTGCACAGTATAGTAATTCCATGTTTCTGTCCATTTCAAAATAATTGCCACAGTAAGTCTAGTTACCATCTATCAAGATTTTAAAAGTTGCATAGTTATTACCTATATGTTCTACTTGAATATTTCATGTTTATGACTCATCTATTTTGCACCTGGAAGTTTATCCCATTATCCTCTCCCTCACCAGAGGATCTAGAGTGCATGCCCACAAAAAGATACATAGAGAGAACTGTTCCTTGCAGCTTTATTCATAAATGGCAAAAATGCACATTGGTCCCATGAACATTCAGAGAATGGATAAAACATTTGTAGCAGTTTCATACAATACATTAATATTCACTAATTTAGAAAACAAAATGAAGTACTGCTATAGACCACAGTTTGGGATAATCTCACAGCTCTCGTAAAGATGAACATTGGTGCGTAAAGATGAACAGTGCTGCGATGAACATTGGGGTACACGTGTCTCTTTCAATTCTGGTTTCCTTGGTGTGTATGCCCAGCAGTGGGATTGCTGGGTCGTATAGCAGTTCTAGTTCCAGTATTTTAAGGAATCTCCACACTGTTCTCCATAGTGCTTGTACTAGTTTGCATTCCCACCAACAGTGTAAGAGGGTTCCCTTTTTTCCACACCCTCTCCAGCGTTTATTGCTTGTAGACTTTTGATAGCAGCCATTCTGACTGGCATGAAATGGTACCTCATTGTGGTTTTGATTTGCATTTCTCTGATAATGAGTGATGTTGAGAATCTTTTCATGTGTTTGTTAGCTATCTGTATGTCTTCTTTGGAGAAATGTCTGTTTAGTTCTTTGGTCCATTTTTTGATTAGGTGGTTTATTTTTCTGGATTTGAGCTGCAGGAGTTGCTTGTATTTTGGAGATTAATTGTCAGTTGCTTTGTTTGTTATTAGTTTCTCCCATTCTGAAGGCTGTCTTTTCACCTTGCTTAGAGTTTCCTTTTTTGTGCAGAAGGTTTTAAGTTTAATTAGGTCCCATTTGTTTATTTTTGCTTTTATTTACAATATTCTGGGAGGCGGGTCACAGAGAATCCTGCTGTGATTTATGTCAGAGAGTGTTTTGCCCATGTTTTCCTCTAGGAGTTTTATAGTTTCTGGTCTTACATTTAGATTTTTAAACCATTTTGAGTTTATTTTTGTGTATGGTGTTAGAAAGTGTTCTAGTTTCAGTGGTTAACTAGTATTCCCATCACCACTTGTTAAAGAGATTGTCTTTTCTCCATTGTATATTCATGCCTCCTTTGTCAAAGATAAGGTGTCCATATGTGTGTGGATTTATCTCTGGGCTTTCTATTTTGTTCCATTGATCTATATTTCTGTCTTTGTGCCAGTACCATACTGTCTTGAAGACTGTGGCTTTGTAGTAGAGCCTGAAGTCAGGCAGGTTGATTCCTCCAGTTCCATTCTTCTTTCTCAAGATTGCTTTGACTATTCGAGGTTTTTTGTATTTCCATACAAATTGTGAAATTATTTGTTCTATCTCTGTGAAAAATACCATTGTTAGCTTGATAAGGATTGCATTGAATCTATAGATTGCTTTGGGTAGTATATTCATTTTCACTATATTGATTCCTCTGATCCATAAACATGTATATTTTTCCATCTATTAGTGTCCTCTGATTTTTTTTTTCACCAGTGTTTTATAGTTTTCTATATGTAGGTCTTTTGTTTCTTTAGGTAGATATATTCCTAAGTATTTTATTGTTTCATTGCAATGGTGAATGAGATTGTTTCGTTAATTTCTCTTTCTATTTTCTCATTATTAGTGCATAGGAATGCAAGGGATTTCTGTGCGTTGATTTTATATCCTGCAACTTTACTATATTCATTGATTAGCTCTAGTAATTTTTTGGTGGAGTTTTTAGGGTTTTCTGTGTAGAGGATCATGTCATCTGCAAACAGTGAGAGTTTTACTTCTTCTTTTCCAATTTGGATTCCTTTTATTTCTTTTTCTGCTCTGATTGCTGTGGCCAAAACTTCCAAAACTATGTTGAATAGTAGTAGTGAGAATGGGCACCCTTGTCTTGTTCCTGACTTTAGGGGAAATGCTTTCAATTTTTCACCATTGAGGATAATGTTTGCTGAGGGTTTGTCATATATAGCTTTAATTATGTTGAGGTGTGTTCCTTCTATTCCTGCTTTCTGGAGGGTTTTTATCATAAATAGATGTTGAATTTTGTCAAAGACTTTCTCTGCATCTATTAGATAATCATATGAGTTTTATTTTTCAATTTGTTAATGTGGTGTATTACATTCATTGATTTGTGGATATTGAAGAATCCTTGCATCCCTGGGATAAAGCCCACTTGGTCATGGTGTATGATCTTTTTAATGTGTTGTTGGATTCTGATTGCTAGAATTTTGTTAAGGATTTTTGCATCTATGTTTATCAGTGATATTGGCCTGTAGTTTTCTTTTTTTGTAGCATCTTTGTCAGGTTTTGGTATTAGGGTGATGGTGGCCTCATAGAATGAGTTTGGAAGTTTATCTTCCTCTGCAATTTTCTGGAAGAGTTTGTGTAGGATAGCTGTTAGGTCTTCTCTAAATTTATGGTAGAATTCAGCTGTGAATCTGTCTGGACCTGGGCTTTTGTTTGTTGGAAGATTTCTGATTACAGTTTCAATTTCCATGCCTGTGATGTGTCTGTTAGATTTTCTATTTCTTCCGGGTTCCGTTTTGGAAAGTTGTACTTTTCTAAGAATTTGTCCATTTCTTCCACGTTGTCCATTTTATTGGCATATAATTGCCGATAGTAGTCTCTTATGATCCTTTGTATTTCTGTGTTGTCTGTTGTGATCTCTCCATTTGCATTTCTAATTTTGTTGATTTTATTTTTCTCCCTTTGTTTCTTGATGAGTCTGGCTAATGGATTGTCAATTTAATTTATCCTCTCAAAGAACCAGCTTTTGGTTTTGTTGATTTTTGCTATGGTCTCTTTTGTTTCTTTTGCATTTATTTCTGCCCTAATTTTTAAGATTTCTTTCCTTCTACTAACCCTGGGGTTCTTAATTTCTTCCTTTTCTAGTTACTTTAGGTGTAGAGTTAGGTTATTTATTTGATATTTTTCTTGTTTCTTGAGGTATGCTTGTAGTGCTATGAACCTTCCCCTTAGGACTGCTTTTACAGTGTTCCACAGGTTTTGGGTTTTTGTGTTTTCATTTTCATTCGTTTCTATGCATATTTTGATTTCTTTTTTGATTTCTTCTGTGATTTGTTGGTTATTCAGCAGTGTGTTGTTCAGCTTCCATATGTTGGAATTTTTAATAGCTTTTCTCCTATAATTGAGATCTAATCTTACTGCATTGTGGTCAGAAAAGATGAGTGGGATGATTTCAATTTTTTTGAATTTACCAAGGCTAGCTTTATGACCCAGGATGTGATCTATCCTGGATAAGGTTCCATGTGTGCTTGAGAAAAAGGTGAAATTCATTGTTTTGGGGTGAAATGTCCTATAGATATTAATTAGGTCTAACTGGTCTATTGTATCATTTAAAGTTTGTGTTTCCTTGTTAATTTTCTGTTTAGTTGATCTATCCATAGGTGTGAGTGGGGTATTAAAGTCTCCCACTATTATTGTGTTATTGCTAGTTTCCCCTTTCATATTTGATAGCATTTGTCTTACATATTGTGGTGCTCCTATGTTGGGTGCATATATATTTATAATTGTTATATCTTCTTCTTGGATTGATCCTTTGATCATTATGTAATGTCCTTTTTTGGTCTCTTTTCACAGCCTTTGATTTAAAGTCTGTTTTATCTGATATGAGTATTGCTACTCCTGCTTTCTTTTGGTCTCTATTTGCATGGAATATATTTTTCCAGCCCTTCACTTTCAGTCTGTATGTGTCCCTTGTTTTGAGGTGGATCTCTTGTAGACAACATACCTACATAGGGGTCTTGTTTTTGTATCCGTTCAGCCTGTCTTTGTCTTTTGGTTGGGCATTCAACTAATTTACATTTAAGGTAATTGTTGATAAATATGATCCTGTTGCCATTACTTTATTATTTTGTGTTGAGTTTATACACCCTTTCTGTGTTTCCTATCTAGAGAAGATCCTTTAGCATTTGTTGGAGAGCTGGTTTGGTGGTGCTGAATTCTCTCAGCTTTTGCTTCTCTGTAAAGCTTTTGATTTCTCCTTCATATTTGAATGAGATCCTTGCTGGGTACAGTAATCTGAGCTGTAGGTTATTTTCTTTCATCACTCTAAGTATGTCCTGCCATTTCCTCCCAGCCTGAAGGGTTTCTATTGAAAGATCAGCTGTTATCCTGATGGGAATCCCCTTGTGTGTTATTTTGTGTGTTATTTTCCTTGCTACTTTTAATATTTGTTCTTTGTGTTTGATCTTTGTTAATTTGATTAATATGTGTCTTGGGGTGTTTCGCCTTGGGTTTACCCTGTTTGGGGCTCTCTGGGTTTCTTGGACTTGGGTGATTATTTCTTTCCCCATTTTAGTGAAGTTTTCAACTATTATCTCCTCAAGTATTTTCTCATGGTCTTTCTTTTTGTCTTCTTCTTCTGGGACTCCTATGATTCGAATGTTGGGGCATTTAACATTGTCCAAGAGGTCTCTGAGATTGTTCTCATTTTTTTTAATTCATTTTTCTTTTTTCCTCTCTATTTTATTTATTTCTACCATTCTATCTTCTACCTCACTTATTCTATCTTCTGCTTCTGTTATTCTACTGTTGGTTCCCTCCAGAGTGTTTTTGATCTCATTTATTGCATTATTTATTATATGTTGGCTCTTTTTGATTTCTTCTAGATCCTTGTTAAACCTTTCTTGCATCTTCTCAATCCTTGTCTCCAGGCTATTTATCTGTGATTCCATTTTGTTTTCAAGATTTTGGATCATTTTCACTATCATTTATTTGGAATTTTTTATCAGGTAGATTCCCTATCTCTTCCTCTTTTTTTTTTTTTTTTTTGGCTTGGTGGGCATATTTCCTGTTTCTTTACCTGCTCTGGGTATTTCTCTGCCACTTCATCTTGTTTATATTGCTGTGTTTAGGGTGGCCTTTCTGTATTCTAGCAGTTTGTGGAGTTCTCTTTATTGTGGAGTTTCCTCCCTGTGGGTGGGGTTGGATTGGTGGCTTGTCAAAGTTTCCTGGTTAGGGAAGCTTGTGTTGGTTTTCTGGTGGGTGGAGCTGGATTTCTTCTCTCTGGAGTGCAATGAAATGTCCAGTAGTGAGTTATGAGATGTCAATGGGTTTGGAGTGACTTTGAGCAGCCTGTATATTGAAGCTCAGGGCTATGTTCCTGTGTTGCTAGAGAATTTGCATGGTATGTCTTGCTCTGGAACTTGTTGACCCTTGGGTGGTGCTTGGTTTCAGTGTAGGTATGGAGGCATTTGATGAGCTCCTATTGATTAATGTTCCCTGGAGTCCCTGGTATTCTCAGGATTTGGACTTAAGCCTCCTGCCTCTGGTTTTCAGTCTTATTCTTACAGTAGCCTCAAGACTTCTCCATCTATACAGCGCCAATGATAAAACATCTAGGTTAATGACGAAAAGTTTATCCACAGTGAGGGACATATGTCACTTCCAGGGAAGTTCACTGGGATGACACAGATGGATGGGATAGGGAGGGAGGTGGGACAGGGTTCAGGGTGGGGAACACACATACACCCATGATGGATTCATGTCAAAGTATGACAAAACCACTACAGTATTGTAAAGTAATTAGCCTCCAGTTAAAATAAATAAATTTATTTAAAAAAAAAAAGGTGATTAAGGAAAAAAAAATAAATAAAATGAAGATTCCTTTGTTCTCTTTCTATAGACTGCATTCCAAACTTACTGAATCACCTTATTTATATATGGTGACATTATTACCTCTTTTAATTTAGTCACAACTCCACACAGGTGTCTTGTACTTTAAAAAATGGAATGATTTTTCTTTAAAACCATAAGGGCCAAGAGGAAAATGTAGTTAGAAATTTACAAGTTTATTTATAAGAATCAAGCTAGAAAGCACAATGAAGCAATCCTCAGTACAGTAGTCACCTTTAGAGTCTGTTGAAATTATAAATTCGTTTTCTAAACCTGATTATATATCTGCCTTTTTTTCAGCCAGCAATGAAACAGTCCATGTCACTTACCTTTTGCGGTTAACCTAAACTTCATTTCCAAATGGTCAGAAATTAGAAGGATCTCACACTTAGTAGGTTTCTGCTGTCTTCTATTAACCTTTATTGGAAAATGGAATAGTGGAAAGGAGAATCCTCAGAGAATCTCCTGTATTCAAATATAGTTTCCTATCCACATTATGTAGCAATAGACAGTGACCATTTGGTGGCTGACTTCAATGTCCCCAGCCTGTGTTCATATCTATCTTTGTGCCGGATAGTTTAATGACATAAAAGGCCTAAATTACAGATAGTTACATTTTCCAGGAAAGGGAAATATCCATTTTCTGGTGAAAAGCCCTTATGCTGCTAAGTCACTTCAGTCGTGTCCGACTCTGTGCGACCCCATAGACAGCAGCCCATTAAGCTCCTCTGTCCCTGGGATTCTCCAGGCAAGAATACTGGAGTGGGTTGCCATTTCCTTCTCCGACGCATGAAAGTAAAAAGTGAAAGTGAAGTCGCTCAGTCATGTCCGACTCTTAGCGACCCCATGGACTGCAGCCTACCAGGCTCCTCCGTCCATGGATTTTCCAGGCAAGAGTACTGGAGTGGGGTGCCATTGCCTTCTCCGAAAAGCCCTTATATTATGACCTAAACCTTGCACTTTGGCAGAGTAAGAAATTGTAAGCCTGGAAAAAGAATGTTATTAGTGACTGAAATCTTAACAAATGCAGACAAACTAATAATCAACACAACCTGGTTAAAATACTTGGTTAAAAAATTGATTAATACTTGTTTAATACTTGGTTTAAAAAATACAAGAAATCAAATTTTTGCAAAGACAAATAGAAAATTTATTTGTGCAAGCAGATTATAATGATTGATACAATACACTGCCAATATGTTACCATCTGAAAAAAACTTGCAACAATTTTCCTGTTTGTGATATTGTGATTTTCAATAAAATAGACATAGTTGGTCTTTGTCCCCATTTTGGGAATAGAACTCTAGAAACTTTTGAAATTTCCTATATGTCTTTTGTTATGTTAATACAGTGACTTTTGGAAATCCTTTAAGGATGGAAGCTAGTTGCCCAGGGCAACTAGCCATGTGATTAGACAGTTGAAACAAAAATCCTACCCTCCTGATGTCCAGGGAAGGGCAAGAAAATGGAGGTTCCATCAGTTAGCAATGGTGAATGAAGAAATACTTTATGCCCATGTAGTGGTGCCTGAGTTCTGATAATCTCCAGCACTGATAGCTTGGAGGAACTGGGAGAGTGAACCCTGGAAGAGCATGGAAGCTCTGCATTTAGTAGGTTCCTGCTGTCTTCTATTAACTTCTATCACACCTTGCCTTAGGCCTCCCTTCCATCTGGCTGGTCATGAGTTAATCTATTTAGTTTCTGTTGAGTTCCATGGGCCACACTAGCAAAGTAACTGAACCTGAAGACAAAGTTGTATATATAGCTTTTATTATGTTGAGGTATGTTCCTTCTATTCCTGCTTTCTGGAGAGTTTTTATCATAAATGGATGTTGAATTTTATCAAAGGCTTTCTCTGCATCTATTGAGATAATAATATGGCTTTTATTTTTCAATTTGTTAATGTGGTGTATTACATTGATTGATTTGCAGATATTGAAGAATGAATTGGGAGGGGGGTTCAGGATGGGGAACATGTGTACACCCATGGCAGATGCATGTTGATGTATGGCAAAACCAATACAATATTTAAAGTAAAAAATAATAATAATAATAATAAAATAAAAACAAAAAATGTCTACGTTGACAAAAAAAAAAAAAAAAAAGTTGTAGCTACCTCCAATATTAATGATTAGACCAGAAGTGCAGGGTCACATGGATTTGTCATCAGCTTCTTAAGTGGGGAGGGCAGCATGTTTGTGGGACTGAGCTCTTAACCTCTGGGATCTGAAGCTGTTTCAGGTAGATGGTATTAGTATGTACTAAATTGTAGGATACTCAGTTTGTGTTGGAGAATTGCTTGGAGGTATGGAAAAAAAACCCCATATACATCATGATAGAAAAGATCATCAAACTACTTGAATAGCATATTTCAGTTGAGATAACAAATAGACTTGTCCGCAGTGGGAATAAACTTACAGTTAGGTGCAGTAACTGAAAATGTTCAATTTTACAAACTCATCTTTGCACAGTTTCAATTAAGCTTCTTGTTTTCCCTCCCACTGTTTCCTTCATATGTTGTTGTTGTTGTTGTTCAGTCAACTCAGTCTTGCAGCATACCAGGCTTCGCTGTCCTTCCTGTATACCATTTACTAACCTAACACCTGTAGCTTGGTCATAACTTTCTTTTCAATGGGTAAGCGTGTTATAATTTCATGGAGCTGCAGTCACCTAGACAGTGTACTGAACGAGACATCACATGCCTGACAAAGCCCCATTCAGTCAAAGCTATGTTTTTTTCCAGTAGTCATGTATGGATCTGAGAGTTGCACCATAAAGAAAGTTGAGCACTGAGGAAATGATGCTTTTGAATTGCAGTGCTGAAGAAGACTCTTGAAAGTCTTTGAAGTGTAAGATCAAACCAGTCAATCCTAAAGGAAATCAATCCTGAATATTCACTGGAAGGACTGATGCCAAAGCTGAAGCTCCAGTACTCTGGCCACCTGATGCAAAGAGCTGACTCATTGGAAAAGACCCTGATGCTGAGAAAGATTGAAGGCAAAAGGAGAAGGGGATGGCAGAGGACGAGATGGGTTAGATAGCATCATTGGCTCAATGGACAGGAAAGACTTCAGGTGACAATAGAGGACAGAGGAGCCTGGCGTCCTACAGTCCATGGGGTCACAGAGTCAGACACTGGTTAGTGATTGATCAACAGCAAACCTGACACCTGACCTTGTATGAGTAACTGAACTGTGTCACTTCTTAATGTTTTAGGAGAGAAATTTCTGCTCCTATTCTTTTTTAAAAAATATTTATTTGTTTTAATTGATTCATGATAGCGTTACAGTATTGGTTTCAATCTGTCATACATCAACATGAGTTAACCAGAGGTGTACATACGAATCTCCCTCCCACCTCTCACCCATTCCCACCCCATCTAGGTTATTACAGAACCCTGGTTGAGTTCCCTGAGTGATACAACAAATCCCCATTTGCTATTGTTTACATATATTGGTGTATATGCATCCATGCTGCTGTCTCCATTCATCTCACCCTCTCCCTCTTCTCCCCCACCCTTGTCCATAAGACTGTTCTCTATGTCTGCATCTCCACTGCTGCTCTGTGAACAGGTTCATCAGTACCATGCTTCTGCTGCTGCTAAGTCGTTTCAGTCATGTCTGACTCTGTGCGACCCCATAGATGGCAGCCCACCAGGCTCCTCCGTCCCTGGTATTCTCCAGGCAAGAATACTAGAGTAGGTTGCCGTTTCCTTCTCCAATGCATCAAAGTGAAAAGTGAAAGTGAAGTCGCTCAGTCGTGTCTGACTCTTCACGACTCCATGGACTACAGCCTACCAGGCTCCTCCGCCCACGGGATTTTCCAGGCAAGAGTGCTGGAGTGGGGTGCCATTGCTTCTCAGATCATGCTTCTAGATTCCTTATAAGTACAATAATATATGATACATATTTTTTTCTCTTTCTGATGTACTTCACTCTGTATAATAAGCTCTAGGTTCATCCACCTCATCAGAACTGACTTAAATGCATTCCTGTTTATGACTGAGTAGTTTTCCATTTTATATATGTACCATAGCTTCTTTGTCTATTAAACTGTTGATGGATATCTAGGTTTTTTGCATGCATTGGCTATTGTAAATAGTGCTACAATGAATACTGGGGTACAGGTGTCTTTTTCAGTTTTGAGTTCTTCAGGGTATATGCCTAGAAGTGGTGTTGCTAGGTCATAGGGTGGTTTTATTCTTAATGTTCTTTTAAGGAATGTCCATACTATCTTCCATAGTGGCTGTATCAATTTAAATTCCCACCAGAAGTGCAGAAGGGTTCCCTTTCTCCAGACCCTCTTCAACACTTGTTGTTTGTGAATTTTTTGATTATGTCCATTTGGTCTGGTGTGAGGTGACATCTCATAGTAGTTTTGATTAGCATGTCTCTAAAGTGATGTTGTGCATCTCTTCATGGGTTTATTAGCCATCTGTAGGTCTTCTTTGGAGAAATGTCTGTTTAGGTCTTTTGCCCACTTTCTGATGGGCTTGTTTGTTTTTCTAGTATTGAGTTGTATGAGCTGCCTGCATATTTTGGAAATTATTACTTTATCAATTGTTTCACTTGCTATTGTTTTGTTGCATCCTGAGGATTGTCTTTTCACTTTGTTTATAGTTTCCTTTGCTGAGAAAAAGCTTATAAGTTTAATTAGATCACACATTTATTTTTTGTTTTATTTCATTTATTTTAGATGGTGAGTCATAAAAGATCATGCTATGGTTTATGCCATACAGTGTTCTGCCTATCTGTTCTTCTAAGGATTTTATAGTGTCTGATTTAGTTTTTAATCCATTTTGTGTTTACCTTTGGGTATGGTGTTATGAAGTGTTCTAATTTCATTCCTCTGCACATAGTTATCCAGTTCTTCCAGCATCAGTTATTGGAGAGACCACATTTTTGCCATTGTATATTCTTGCCTCCTTTTTCAGAGATAAGGTGCCCATGGATGTGTGGGTTTATCTCTCAGCTTTATATCTTGTTCCATTGGTCTATACTTCTGTTTTTGTGCCATGATCTCTGGATGACTATAGCTTTGTAATATAGTCTCAAATCAGGTGAGTTGATTCCTCCAGCTCTATTCTTCTTTCTTAAAATTACTTTGGCTATTTGGGGTCTTCTGTGTCTCCATAGAATTTGTGAATTTTTTTGTTCTAGATATGTGAAAAATGCCATTGGTCATTTGATATTGCTTTCTATCTTTAGATTGTTTTTGGTAGTGCAGTCGTTTTCACCATATTGATTCTTCCAACCCAGGAGCATGGAATATCCCTCCATCTCTTTATGTCATCTTTCATTTCTTTCATCCGTGTCTCATAATTTTCTGTATATAGTTCTTTTCTCTCCATAGTTAGGCTTATTCCTAGGTATATTATTCATTTTGTTGCAATGGTAAATGGGACTGATACCTTAATTTCTTTTTCTGATTTTTCTTTGTTATTCTATAGGTATACTAGTGATTTCTGTGTATTAACTTTATAATCTGTGACTTTACTAAATTCACTGATAATTTCTAGTAATTTTTTAAATTTTATTTTATTTTTAAACTTTACAATATTGTATTAGTTTTGCCAAATATCGAAATGAATCCACCACAGGTATACCTGTGTTCCCCATCCTGAACCCTCCTCCCTCCTCCCTCCCCGTACTATCCCTCTGGGTCGTCCCAGTGCACCAGCCCCAAGCATCCAGTATTGTGCATTGAACCTGGACTGGCGACTCTTTTCATACATGATATTATACATGTTTCAATGCCATTCTCCCAAATCTCCCCACCCTATCCCTCTCCCACAGAGTCCATTAGACTGATCTATAGTATCTTTATGCTTTTCTACGTAGAGTATCATGTCATCTGCAAATAGTGAGAGTTTTACTTCTTCCTTTCCAATCTGGATTTCTTTTATTTCTATCTCTTCTCTGATTGCTGTAGCTAGGATTTCCAAAGCTATTTTAAATATTAGTTGCATGACTGGGCACCCTGTTCTTGTTTCTGAGCTTAGAGGTAACGCTTTAAGTTTCTCACTATTGAGAATGTTTGCTGTGGGTTTGTTGTATACGCCCTTTATCATGTTAAGGTGGCTTCCTGCTATACCTATTTTTTTGGAGAGGCTTTTTTTTTTTTTATCATAAATTGGTGCTGAATTTTGTTGAAAGCTTTTTCTGCATCTATTGAAATTATCATTTTGTTTTAGCTTTCAATTTGTTAACATGGTGAATCATATTAATTGACTTGAGTATATCCAAGAATCCTTGAACCCTGGAAGAAACTCACCTGACATGGTGTATGATGTTTTTATTGTGTTCTTGAATTCTGTTTGTTATACTTTTTTGGAGGATTTTTGCACCTATATTCATCACTGATATTGGCCTTTATCTTTTTTTGTAATATCAGTGTCTGATTTTGGCATCAGTGTGATTGTGGCCTTGTAGAATGCATTTGAAAGTGTTTTCCTCTGCAAATTTTAGGAAGTGTTTTAGAAGTATAGGTATCAGCTCTTGTCTAACTTATATGCAGAGTACATCATGAGAAATGCTGGGCTGAAAGAAGCACAAGCTGGAATCAAGATTGCCGGGAGAAATATCAATCACCTCAGATATGCAGATGACACCACCCTTGTGGCAGAAAGTGAAGAGGAACTAAAAAGCCTCTTGATGAAAGTGAAAGTGGAGAGTGAAAAAGTTGCCTTAAAGCTCAACATTCAGAAAACGAAGATCATGGCATTCAGTCCCATAACTTCATGAGAAATAGATGGGGAAACAGTGGAAATAGTTTTATTTTTCTGGGCTCCAAAATCACTGCAGATGGTGACTGCAGCAATGAAACTAAAAGACGCTTACTCCTTGGAAGGAAAGTTATGACCAACCTAGATAGCATATTCAAAAGCAGAGACATTACTTTGCCAACGAAGGTCCGTCTAGTCAAGGCTATTGTGTTTCCTGTGGTCATGTATGGATGTGAGATTTGGACTGTGAAGAAGGCTGAGTGCTGAAGAATTGATGCTTTTGAACTGTGGTGTTGGAGAAGACTCTTGAGAGTCCCTTGGACTGCAAGGACATCCAAGCAGTTCATTCTGAAGGAGATCAGCCCTGGGATTTCTTTGGAAGCAATGATGCTAAAGCTGAAACTCCAGTACTTTGGTCACCTCATACGAAGAGTTGACTCATTGGCAAAGACTCTGATGCTGGGAGGGATTGGGGGCAAGAGGAGAAGGGGACAGCAGAGGATGAGATGGCTGGATGGCATCACTGACTCGATGGACGTGAGTCTGAGTGAACTCCGGGAGTTGGTGATGGACAGGGAGGCCTGGCATGATGGGATTCATAGGGTCGCAAAAATTTGGACACGACTGAGCGACTGAACTGAACTGAACTGAACTGAAAGTCTCTTAAATTTTACTTTTCTGTAAAGCTTTTGATTTCTCCATCAATTTTGAATGAGATCCTTACTAGATAGAATAGGCTTGATTGTAGATTTTTTTTTTTTTTTCTTTTAGTACTTTAAATATTTCCTGACATTACCTTCTGGCTTGCAGAGTTTCTGCTGAAAGATCTGCTGTTACTTGTATGGGCTTTCCCTTGTATGTTATTTGTTTCTTTGCCCTTGATGCCTTTAATATTCTGTCTTTATCTTTGTGCTTTTAATCTTTGTGTTTAATATCTGTTAGCTCGATTAGTATTTGTCTCAACATCTTTCTCCTGGGGTTTATCCTATATTAGACTCTGTGTTTCTTGGACTTGATTGACTTTTTCCTTTCCCATATTGAGGAAGTTTTCAACTATAATCTCCTCAACAATGTTCTCGGTGCCTTTATTTTTCTGTTCTTCTTCTGAGGTCCCTATAACTCAAGCATTGGTGAGTTTAATACTGTCATAGGTGTCTTCTCATTCTTTTTTCTTTATTTTTCTCTTCAGCAGTTATTTCTGCCATTCTGTCTTCTAGCTCACTTATCTGTTCTTCTGCCTCAGTTACTCTACTATTGGTTCCTTCTAGAGTATTTTTAATTCAGTATTGTGTCATTCATTTCTCTTTGTTATTTATTCTTTATTTCTTCTATGTCCTTGGTAATTGCATTAATTGTGTTGTTTCTTGCATATTCTACATCCTATTTTTGAGGCTTTGGAACATCTTTACTATCATTATTCTAAATTATTTTTCAGGTAGTTTGCTGATTTCCTCCTTGTTTATTTGGTCTTGTGCGTTTCTACCTTGTTTCTTCATTTGTCCTATATTTCTGTGTCTTTTCTGTTTTTTTTTTTTTTTTTTTTCTCTAACATACTGCATTTAAAGTCTCCTTTCCCAGACTTTAGGGATGTATCCCTTCTTCCTTTTGGTTTTTGCTCTCAGTGGGAAAGGTTGTTTCAGTGGTTTGTGTTGATTTCTTGTTGGCGTAACTTAAGCCTGCATTGTAGAGGAGGAAGTGAGTTGTTTTACTGTTTATGTTTTTTTTCCTGATGGAGAAGGCTGTGTGAGGCAGTATAATTTGGAGTGTCTGTGGGAATCTTGTGGCTGATATTGTTTTTGTGCTTTTGTCTTGCCACTTGACTGGGTAAGATATCCTGTACAGTATGCTGTTGGCAGCCCAGTGATACCAGACTCTGTTTACAGTTCTAGGCCTTCGTAGATTTTATCAGTAATTAATTTCCATGGGTGGGTGTGTGTGCAGTTAGGAGTTCTCTAGCAGTCTTGGATCTTGGACTCAATGCTCCCACCTCAGTGGTTCAGTCTCAGGCACAATCTCCCATCCTGAAATTCTGCATCTCTTCTTTTCACTTTTTATGTCTTATCTTTTGTCCCACCTCATTCCAGTGAGCTTAACTTGCCACCCTGGAGGCCTGGGGTCTTCTGCTGTCTCTTAGAGGCTGCTTTGTAAGCGTTGTTCAATATCTTGATGAGTTTTTGGTGTATTTGCGGGGAAGCTGGACACCTCCCTGTTTTACTCCTCCACCATTTTTTTCTGCTTCTTTCATGTATTGCTGTGTTATATAAAATTGTGTAGAATTCTGTATAAAATACCCTATGCATTTAAGAAGTAGCATAACATTTTTGAAAATGGCACAGTATTAAGAGACAGACTAATAAGAATTTAAGTTTTGTCATAACAATGGGATAGATGTGAGGTCTTCAGTGATATACTATGAGTTGTGTGGCTTCCATCTCATCTGTGAAATATCAACAATCATATACTCAGTATATGAGCTTCCTTTCTGTGGTCTTCCCTAATAGCTCATTAGTAAAGAATCTGCTTGCAATTCAGGAGATCCAGGTTTAGCTCGTGTGTTGTGAAGATGTCCTGAAGAAGGAAATGACAACCCACTCCAGTATTCTTGCCTGGAGAATCCCATGGACAGAAGAGCTTGGCATTCTACAGTCCATAGAGTCACAAGAATCAGACACGGCTTAGCAATTAAACCACCACCATACCCAGTAATAAGGCCTTTCGTGAAGATTGCACATATTAATTATACAATATTTTGAAATGTAGTATAGATAAGCATAAGATCAGATCAGATCAGATCAGATCATTCGCTGAGTGGTGTCCGACTCTTTGCGACCCCATGAATCACAGCACGCCAGGCCTCCCTGTCCATCACCAACTCCTGGAGTTCACTCAGACTCACTTCCACCGAGTCAGTGATGCCATCCAGCCATCTCATTCTCTGTCATCCCTTCTCCTCTTGCCCCCAATCCCTCCCAGCATCAGAGTTTATCCAGTGAGTCAACACTTCGCATGAGGTGGCCAAAGTACTGGAGTTTCAGCTTTAGCATCATTCCTTCCAAAGAAATCCCAGGGATGATCTCCTTCAGATGGACTGGTTGGATCTCCTTGCAGTCCAAGGGATTCTCAAGAGTCTTCTCCAACACCACAGTTCAAAAGCATCAATTCTTTGGTGCTCAGCCTTCTTCACAGTCCAACTCTCACATCCATACATGACCACAGGAAAAACCATAGCCTTGACTAGACGAACCTTTGTTGGCAAAGTAATGTCTCTGCTTTTGAATATGCTACCTAGGTTGGTCATAACTTTCCTTCCAAAGAGTAAGCGTCTTTTAGTTTCATGGCTGCAGTCACCATCTGCAGTGATTTTGGAGCCCAGAAAAATAAAGTCTGACACTGTTTCCACTGTTTCCCCATCTATTTCCCATGAAGAGATGGGACCAGATGCCATGATCTTCATTTTCTGAATGCTGAGATTTAAGCCAACTTTTTCAGTCTCCACTTTCACTTTCATCAAGAGGCTTTTGGCTTCCTCTTCACTTTCTGCCATAAGGGTGGTATCATCTGCATATCTGAGGTTATTGATATTTCTCCCTGTAATTTTGATTCCAGCTTGTGCTTCTTCCAGTCCAGCGTTTGTCATGATGTACCCTAAATAAAGGTTAAATAAGCAGGGTGACAATATACAGCCTTGACTTACTCCTTTTCCTATCTGGAACCAGTCTGTTGTTCCATGTCTAGTTCTAACTGTTGCTTCCTGACCTGCATTCAGATTTCTCAAGAAGCAGATCAGGTGGTCTGGTATTCCCATCTCTTTCAGAATTTTCCACAGTTTATTGTGATCCACACAGTCAAAGGCTTTGGCATAGTCAATAAAGCAGAAATAGATGTTTTTCTGGAACTCTCTTGCTTTTTCCATGATCCAGCAGATGTTGGCAATTTCATCTCTGGTTCCTCTGCCTTTTCTAAAACCAATGCCAAAATCAGATTGATTGTATTCTTTGCAGCCAAAGATGGAGAAGCTCTATATAGTCAGCAAAAACAAGACCAGGAGCTGACTGTGGCTCAGACCATGAACTCCTTATTGCCAAATTCAGACTTAAATTGAAGAAAGTAGGGGAAACCACTAGACCATTCAGGTATAACCTAAATCAAATCCCTTATGATTATACAGTGGGAGTGAGAAATAGATATAAGGGTCTAGATCTGATTGATAGATTGCCTGATGAACTATGGAATGAGGTTGGTGACATTGTACAGGAGACAGGGATCAAGACCATCCCCATGGAAAAGAAATGCAAAAAAGCAAAATGGCTGTCTGGGGAGGCCTTACAAATAGCTCTGAAAAGAAGAGAAGTGAAAAGCAAAGGGGAAAAGGAAAGATATAAGCATCTGAATGCAGAGTTCCAAAGAACAATAAGAAATAAGAAAGCCTTCTTCAGCAATCAATGCAATGAAATAGAGCAAAACAACAGAATGGGAAAGACTAGAGATCTCTTCAAGAAAATCAGAGATACCAAAGGAACATTTCATGCAAAGATGGGCTCAATAAAGGACAGAAATGGTATGGACCTAACAGAAGCAGAAGATATTAAGAAGAGATGGCAAGAATACACAGAAGAACTGTACAGAAAAGATCTTCACGACCCAGATAATCACGATGGTGTGATCACTGACCTAGAGACAGACATCCTGGAATTTGAAGTCAAGTGGGCCTTAGAGAGCATCACTACAAACAAAGCTAGTGGAGGTAATAGAATTCCAGTTGAGCTATTCCAATCCTGAAAGATGATGCTGTGAAAGTGCTGCACTCAGTATGCCAGCAAATTTGGAAAACTCAGCAGTGGCCACAGGACTGGAAAAGGTCAGTTTTCATTATAATCCCAAAGAAAGACAATGTCAAAGAATGCTCAAACTACCGCACAATTACAGTCATCTCACATGCTAGTAAAGTAACGCTCAAAATTCTCCAAGCCAGGCTTCAGCAATATGTGAACCGTGGACTTCCTGATGTTCAAGCTGGTTTTAGATAAGTATCGGTTGTTACTAAAACTTAGTTTTTCTTAATTTGATATCTTCTTAGGCAATTATCTTACCACTAAACATTCTTGGGTATAAAAACTTCAAGGGAGGCTAGAAACATCATCCTTACTAGCAAGTCATATCTCCAATTACAAACTGCGATTTCCTAACACTAAAATAAAGAAGAATATAGTGGAGAATGGATTATGAAATCACACACATAATTCTACAAATTACTTCATTAGAAAACGAACTCTGTGTTTTAAAGCAATTTTGGGTTCATAGCAAATGTGAGCAGAAAATACAAAGTTCCCAAACTCCCCACCATACACACACACACACACACACACACATCAGACTCAGATTTGTTTTAAGGATCTGGCTCATGTAATTGTGAAGACTGGTAGGTCTGAAACCTGCAGGGTAGGTGGCAGCCTGGAAAATTCAGGAAGGGTGTGTGTTGCAGTTTTTCCTTTGGAAACCTTGAGAGGCAGCGTTCCTTTATCCTGGAAGGAGCTCAGTGTTTTCTCTTAAAACTTTCAACAGAGTGTTATGAATGGTAATTTACTTTATTCAAAGTCTGATTAAATGTTAATCATATCTTTAAGATGCCTTCAGAGAAAGAGCCAAACTTATTTGACCAAGCTACTGAGTACTATAACCAGGCCAAGTTGATACAAAATTACCACCTACAAAATATCCAAGGTGAACTTGGATATTTAGTTCAGGAGATTGCCAACACAATTATGAAAGATTCATCTAATTTCTTC
Organism: Bos mutus; assembly: GCF_027580195.1. Taxonomy (NCBI): domain Eukaryota; kingdom Metazoa; phylum Chordata; class Mammalia; order Artiodactyla; family Bovidae; genus Bos; species Bos mutus. Next base: position 21,057 of record NW_027220106.1, read on the forward strand.
TCTCTGCTTGCATAAAATACATGAAATGAGTTGTAAATGGAAGAATGAATCATCAGTCATTAAGAAGTCATTAAGAAGGAGATAATTTGAAATTTCTCAGTGCAGCTAGTGGTAAAGAACCTGGATGAGAGTCCAGGAGACTTAAAAGATGGGCATTTGATTCCTGGGTTGAGAAAATCACCTGGGGAAGGAAACCACAACCCACTCCAGTAGTGTAGCTTAGAGAAATCAATGGACAGAGGACTTGGTCAGGCTACAGTCCGTGGGGTCGCAGAGAGGCGGACACAACTGAAGTAACTTAGCATGTCACAGCACAAGACAGAAATAGATGCTGTTAGCTGAGGATGATCTGTGTTTTATCCACATGGCTGAGAACTTATACATATTAAAGCACAAGAGACTGACAAGGTGTTTGAGAACTTTGTACTAGCAGAAATGCGTTCAGCATGGACTGAAAGGGACAGGATTCGTACACATAAAGGAAGAATGCCTCCAAAGATAGAACTCTGATAACAGGGCTTCTTTCAGCTGAGAAAGTAGGCTCACTTCTCTGGTGGGTTGAAAAGTTGGGGCTGTCCTCCATGGTTTTTTTTTTTTTTTCCCATAGAGAAGTGCTCTCTCAATTGGAATCTAATGAGATTTCTCCTCATGGGTTTTGAGTTTAAGACTTGAGACTCATTTTTCTTTCTCTTTCTCCATTTTTGAATGGTAACGTCTATTCTATGTATGTATTAATGTTGTACTCTGGAAGCACATTCCTTGTTTCCTGGTTCATAGGGTCACACACAAATAGGAATTTTGCCCAAGGATGGACAAGAAACTGCATCTCACCCATAACTTATTTACAAGACACTTAATAAAATTTGGGCCTTAGAGTGGATGCTGAAAAGGGTGAAACTTTGGGAGATGTTGGGATTGGGTGAATATATTTGACACTTGAGAAACACAGGAAGCTGAGAGGCTGCAATGTGCACTGTTATGTGTCAAACAGTGTCCTCAAAAGAGTTTTTAGAATCCATACAGCCAAGACCTAAAAGTCTTACTTTATTTAGAATTAGGTGTCTAACAGATGTAATCAAGTTATGTGATCGTTTTGGTGGGCTTCAATGAAATATGATTGATGTCTTTTAAGAAGAAAAAAATACAAGTAAAGACAAAGACACCTAGAGAAAATATTCTGTGACCAGAGAAGCAGCAGTTAGACTAATGCAGCTGCAAGCCAGAAACCAACAAGGACTGATGGCCACTCCCAGAAGCTACAAAGAAGCAAAGAATATTGTACTCATTCTCAGAGAGAACATGGAATTAAGAAGAACAAATCGAAACAAAAGGAAGCAAGTGCTATTGTTAGTGTTCCAGGGGCCCCAATTCCATGTATAAGTGTTCCATGCCAAAGACCTCCTCTAATCCTAATCAACATACAGATGGCTAACAAACACATGAAAAGATGCTCAACATCACTCATTATCAAAGGTTCTACCTGAATTCTATCACTTTAGAAAATTTGATTTCAAAATGCAGATTCTGGAGGACTCACTCCATCTTCTTTCCAAAGTTAATAGCTCTTCAAAAAAAAGTTAACTGCAGTTCTCTATGTGTATTGATATATTTACTGTGCTGTCGTGTGTTACCTGAATTCAGGTCATGAATCAGTTAGATTTGTACTTAATGAAGATTTCAAATGTATATCTGAAGATTATACATTTGAAGATTTCAAATGATGATATACTAATATTGGAAACTGAAGAAAAATCTCAGTAATTTAACTTCTAGTACTGAAACATATGACTCACAGAGTTGGCTGATAAGAACAAACGTCTATCCACCTACCAATTGAGTGCTACTTAGATTATTCCCAGGTTGTGGCTGTTCTTTTCAGAAAAGGCAAAAGTACAGTCACAGAAGCCACATTAATGGTTCTCAGAGGTTAGGGTTTGATGAAGAGGATTGCCTGCATAAGATTCTTCGGGGTTATTGAACAGATGGTGCTAGTGGTATAGAACCTGCCGGCCAGTGCAGGAGATGTAAGAGCATAGGTTTGATCTCTGGGTGGGGAAGATCACCCAGAGGAGGAAATGGCAACCCACTGCAGTATTCTTGCCTGGAGAGTCCCATCGACCCAGGAACCTGGCAGCCTACAGTCCATAGGGTCCCACAGAGTCAGACACGGCTGAATGAACAGCAGCCTATATTTTGACTAGATGACTCTTATGCACCTGTATTAATTGGTCAAAATTTCTTGAACTGTGTTGCTTAAAGAGTGTAAGCTTATTGTATGTAAGTACCTGAGTAAAATCAGATTTTATTTTTCAATTTTTTTCTTTTGATGACATAATTTATTTATTTTTAAATTAATTAATTATTTTTTTTACTTTACCAAATTGTATTTGTTTTGCCATACATCAACATGCATCCACCACGGGTGTACACATGTTCCCCATCCTGAACCCCGCTCCCACCTCCCTCCCCATACCATCCCTCTGGGACATCCCAGTACACCATTCCCAAACTTTCTGTATCCTGCATTGAACCTGAACTGGCGATTCATTTACCTGATATTATACATGTTTTAATGCCATTCTCCCAAATCATCCCCACCCTCCCTCTCCCACAGAGTCCAAAAGACTGTTCTATACATCTGTGCCTCTTTTGCTGTCTCGCATACAATGTTGTTGTTACCATCTTTATAAATTCCATTTATATATATATATATGTGTGTGTGTGTGTGTGTGTGTGTGTGTTAGTATACTGTATTGGTGTTTTTCTTTCTGGCTTACTTCACTCTGTATAATAGGCTCCAGTTTCATCCACCTCATTAGAACTGATTTAAATGTATTCTTTTTAATGGCTGAGTAATACTGCATTGTGTATATGTACCACAGCTTTCTCATCCATTCATCTGATGATGGACATCTAGGTTGCTTTCATGTCCTGGCTATTATAAACAGTGCTGCGAGACAGCAAAAGAGACACAGATGTATGGAACAGTCTTTTGGACTCTGTGGAAGAGGGAAAGGGTGGGATGACTTGGGAGAATGGTATTGCAACATGTATAATATCATATATGAAACGAGTTGCCATTCCAGGTTCGATGCATGATACTGGATGCTTGGGGCTGGTGCACTGGGACGACCCAGAGGGATAGTACGGGGAGGGAGGAGGGAGGAGGGTTCAGGATGGGGAACACATGCATACCTGTGGTGGATTCATTCTGATATTTGGCAAAACCAATACAATATTGTAAAGCTAAAAAATAAAATAAAATAAAATAAATAAATATAAAAACTTTAAAATGATCAAGACATTTTTCTGTCAACTTGTGTACTACACTTTTTATACAAATTTGATATTAACCCCTTGAACATTGTATTGTGAGTTTTGTTTTTTAATTTCATGTTTGTGAATTCCTCCATTAAAAATGACTACTTTTAAGAGTGATTCTGAAACCATTTTATTTTATTCAATATATTTTCATAATTAATAAAAGAATTTAATATTAATTATCCTTGATGGATTTAAAAGTTTGAATTCTCATAAGGGATTAGTGTAAACCTAAATTTCCTTCTTGATATTAGACTTGGGCTGTATAATTTATCATTTGCATCTTACTATATGGATAAGGCCACTTCTCCCCAAGATAATTGACTGTGTGTAGGATCTGTTGATAATTCTTTAATTAAAAAAAAGTTTGACAACTATATATATATATATAGTAGTCAAACTTCTTGTTTGTAAAATAGATGATTGTTAAGGACATACCATAGAGAAGGCAATGGCACCCCACTCCAGTACTCTTGCCTGGAAAATCCCGTGGACTGAGGAACCTGGTAGGCTGCAGTCCATGGGGTCGCTGAGAGTCGGACATGACTGAGCGACTTACCTTTCACTTTTCACTTTCCACTTTCATCCATTGGAGAAGGAAATGGCAACCCACTCCAGTTTTCTTGCCTGAAGAATCCCAGGGACAGGGGAGCATGGTGGGCTGCCGTCTATGGGGTCACACAGAGTCGGACATGACTGAAGTGACTTAGCAGCAGCAGCAGCAGCAAGGACATACCATATAAGACAGGGAACTTTACTCCATACTCTGTTACAGCCTATATGGGAAAAGAATCTAAAAAATGTGTATATCTTTAACTGAGTCACTTTGCAATGCATCTGATACTACACATTATAAATCAACTGTGCTCCAATAAAATTGGTTTTTAAAATAAAAAAAAAGTCTGAGATATGTTCACAATTCTCACATTTGCATGTAATGATCCACATAGTTTAGTTTAGAAAATCATAATCTTTATGATTATGATCATAAAGAAAATCACAACCTTTCACTGAAACTGAAAAAATAATTTGTGTTCTTACTGTCCAGGTTACTTCCTTAGACTCACTCTTTATTATTTTTTTCCAGACTTGCATCTTGTATGTAATCCTTTTTCCCCTTGTGTTTCACATTGCAGACTTACAAAATATGTCTAGATTCTCCTCTCTAGTACTTATTTAAGGTGCCAGATCATAGTCTATTTTCTAGTACCTCAAGTGATGATCCTTTCATTTAATTTCATCTCCTAGAGGTACATATTTATAAATATATATGTATTTTCGTCCTGTGTTTTCCAAAAATATTAGATATCTTAGTACAATTAAGAAGAAACTAAAAAAATTGTAACAAATTTTATTTATAACTGGCCTTCTGAAATACTGGGACAACTGTAAAACAATTCCACTGTTTTACATCCCACCCCTGCAAACCAGAATTATACAAAATAAACTAGGCTTCACAGCTCTTTTTCAATTTCCTTAAAAACAAAACCTTCAAATATGCTTAGCCAAAGGCCATTACAGCTTGAAAATTAATACTCCTTATGCAGTGTAAGCATATAAATTTGGATGAATATGACTCAAATTTAAATCTCCTATACCCTCAGTTCAGTTCAGTAGCTCAGTCGTGTCTGACTCTTTGCAACCCCATGAATCACAGCACACCAGGCCTCACTGTCCATCAGTATCTCCTGGAGTTCACTGAGACTCACGTCCATCAAGTCAGTGATGCCATCCAGCCATCTCATCCTCTGTCGTCCCCTTCTCCTCCTGCCCCCAATCCCTCCCAGCATCAGAGTCTTTTCCAATGCGTCAACTCTTCGCATGAGGTGGCCAAAGTACTGGAGTTTCAGCTTTAGCATCATTCCTTCCAAAGAACACCCAGGGCTGATCTCCTTCAGATGGACTGGTTGGATCTCCTTGCAGTCCAAGGGATTCTCAAGAGTCTTCTCCAACACCACAGTTCAAAAGCATCAATTCTTCGGTGCTCAGCCTTCTTCACAGTCCAACTCTCATATCCATACATGACCACGGGAAAAACCATAGCCTTGACTAGACGGACCTTTGTTGGCAAAGTAATGTCTCTGCTTTTGAATATGCTACCTAGGTTGGTCATAACTTTCCTTCCAAGGAGTAAGCGTCTTTTAATTTCATGGCTGCAGTCACCATCTGAAGTGATTTTGGAGCCCAAAAAATAAAGTCTGACACTGTTTCCACTGTTTCCCCATCTATTTCCCATGAAGTGATGGGACCAGATGCCATGATCTTAGTTTTCTGAATGTTGAACTTTAAGCCAACTTTTTCACTCTCCTCTTTCACTTTCATCAAGAGGCTTTTGAGTTCCTCTTCACTTTCTGCCATAAGGGAGGTGTCATCTGCATATCTGAGGTGATTGATATTTCTCCGGGCAATCTTGATTCCAGATTGTGCTCCTTCCAGCCCAGCGTTTCTCATGATGTACTCTGCATAAAAGTTAAATAAGCAGGGTGACAATATACAGCCTTGATGTACTCTTTTCCTATTTGGAACCAGTCTTTTGTTCCATGTCCAGTTAATAACCAAGATTACACTGATAAAAGATATGATGCTTTTCTTATCTTTATAGTAGATTTAACCAAAACCACTAATTATGTGTGTGTATGTGTGTGTGTGTGTGTGTGTGTATATATATATATATATATATATATATATATATATATATGTATTTACACAAGGGGGCATGTAACTATAAAAAGAATGAATTTTTGCCCTCTTACACAACATGAATGGACTTGGAAGGTATTATTCTCTGTGAAATTTGTCATACAGAGAAATACAAGTGTCATATGATATCACTTATATGTGGAATTAAAAAAAATTAAAAATGAATGAATATAACAAAACAGCAACAGATTCAAAGATGCAGATAATGAGCAAGTGTTTGCCATTGGAGAGAGGGAAGCAGGGAGGGACAAGATAGGCGTATTTGATTAAGAGGTATTAAGTATAAAATAAAGAATCCCCAAGGACACACCATACAACACAGGAAGCATAACCAATATTTTACAATAACTCTAAATATAGTATAATCTTTAAAAATTGTGGATCTCTGTGTTATACTCCTGAAACTTGTAAATCAACTATACATCAACTACAAATTATTTAAAAACAAATTATTTTAAAGATTTGCTAAAACTTTTTAGGTGAAAGTTGATTATGAACAGAGTCTGTAAATTAACACTCATCTTTACACAGAATGACTGTAAATGCAAAAAAAATGGTAGAACTGATCTTTAAAAATCACCATTTTCTAGACAACAGTGAAATAACTGTTTGCAGCCTCAAGTCATAAATAGATTCTACAACCATTAGTTGAAAACTTTGGAGAAATAATATCTACAAAAATGTTAACATTTACAGCAAAGATAACTTGTCAACTGTAACCATTTCATTTCAGGGTGAGAAAACCAGCTGTTACTAGCAATTCAGATTTTGATCAATTAGCACCAATGGTGATGGCCATGATTCTTAGACTAAGAAGGTCACTTGACTTCATGCAGTACAAAGTAATAAGATATCACCTTAAATATTTTGGCTTCATTAATTATATCTGTTTTAATAATAAAATGTTTATAATATTTAGAAATTTAAAATGTTTATAATTAACTGATTTAAGCTTAATATGCTGTTTAAAATGTATGAACATAAAAATCATTTTCAGACTGGAGGTGAATGTTTCTAAAATGCTCTGTACCAGCAAAATCAGGAAAACATTACTAGACCCGGAGTTCATTACCAAATTGATCTCTGAAGCTCCTCTTGTGTCACTTTGCATATTTATTTTAGAAAATATTTTGAGGTTCAATGTTGATATACACTGAAGACAGAAAAATTCAAGAATTCATGTAAGTAAAAAGAAGTGAAACAACTTTTACACCTATTATCTGTGAATTCAACTCTAGATATACTAAATAGTTTCTTACATTTCTTGCCAATATTTTTCTGTAAAAAGTTATTCAGTGTTTAAAGCAGAGTGTCTTTATGTATGTGTGTATATTTAATGTTGAATTTTTTAATCACTTATATGCTGTGCTATAGTAGTTATGCAATGTGATTCTCATTGTTCTTTATTTGAATTATTATATGTACTTTGATAAGCATCTTGTAAAATATTAAGAAATCCAACCAGTCCAGCCTAAAGGAAATCTGTCCTGAAACTCCAATATATTGGCCACCTATGTGAAGAGCTGACTCCTTTGAAAAGACCTTGATGCAGGGAAAGATTGAAGGAGGGAGGAGAAGGGGACGACAGAAGATGAGATGGTTGGATGGCATCACTGATGCAATGGACATGAGTTTGAGTAAACTCCGGGAGTTGCTGATGGACAGGGAGGCCTGGAGTGCTGCAGTGCATGGGGTTGCAGAGTTGGACATGACCGAGTGACTGAACTGAACTTAAAATATTATCTTTCTCATCATTTAAGGTTTATTCATCTATTGATAGATGAGCAAAAGTAAGATAAACTACTTATATTTAATTGCTGACATAAGTATGACATAGTTTGCTTTTATATGTTTGTTAAGTGATATTATCAATATTTTGATTTTTTTCCATTTCTTTCCACACTTTTTTCCCATGTCTTCTAAAACAGAGTTTCAGAAACCCTCAGAAGTAATGGAGAAAGCTTTAAGAAGGTTAGGAAACTGATGGATGGAAGGAGGCATGGAAGTGATTGAATCTAATTTCTTGCTATAAATGTTTCATGAACAGGACACATAACATTTTGATTTGCCAAGTTTAATGAGATACTTTTAAGAAGTGATTCATTGGACCCATCTCTCAATTACATTGTCCCCATAATATTTAACACAAATCTGATTTATGATTCAAGATGAGTTAAAAAATACTTGATAAAAGAAACAGAATTGAATTAATAAGGAAAAATCTGAATACATGTACATATTTCAGTTTTACAACTGCATTTGGTCAAGGTTTTATCCACATCGAGGATACACCACCTTTCCTTCCTGACAAGTTGTTTGAAACGCATGATGTGGTGTCAGTCGATGATAACCATACTGACACATAAATTCAATATTATCCTCTCTCTTAGAGTAAAGTTTTGTATCGTGTTTCCATTTTAACTGTATGTGATGTTTTTTTTTCATTATTTCTTCCGAAATTACACATGCCTCTAAAGTTAAAGAAAATAAACATAAACCTGTGAGTAATATGCAAATACATTCAACAGAATTTCAGGGTTTCAAGAACTTTGGTCCAAAAATTCTTCCACAAACTTTTTCCAAACCAATACACTGAAAATGTATAATGTAAATTTCATCATTTTGAAAAAATTAATGTTATAAGAATGAGATACTTTGTTTAGTGTAATCATTAAATGTTATAAGATTCATAATGTCATTTATCATATGAAGAGCTTTCATAAAGGAGCCGTTGTTGCTTGAACATGACATTTTCTAACTTTATTTCTATATACAGATATTAATCCTTGGCGTGCAAGCATTACCTAGTTGTTATTTAATTCAGAAAACCTCTATCATAGACAGTTAAACATTATGCTGTGTACAAGGATTATCCCAGGATCCAAGAGAAGTTTAAAGCATTTACCTAAGCATTTTGGTGGTTGTGACCACTCTCCATTCTGACATACTATGTTTCTGTTTCCCCAAAGCACATAGTAGGCCTGACAGTGGTACTCAATACTCATTCCTGGAGGATATGCCGATTGCAAGAGTGAGGTAATATCTCTGTTGTCTATTGGTGGAGGAGGCCCACATCTTCCTTGAGAGAGTAAAAAATAATGGTGTTTGCTTTATTCAAAGACAACTCCTACAGTTTTAAACAAATAAAAGGAAAATCAGCCAGATATGTCATATCAAAACATAATTTTGAAAGACAGAAATGATTTATAGAAGGAATTTTAATCACTTAATTAGAAACACACATTTTAAGACCTTATTTTACCACTATGGAAGCACATATTGCACTTTAACAAATATGTCTGCTTTGCAGTGTCCTGATGTTCAAACATGTTTTCTTTCAGAGTATATGCTGGAAAGGTGGATAGCTAAGATTAAAAAACAAAAAAAACAACCTTTTACCCTTTTATACAACATGCTGCAGTGTCTGAAAGCAAATTTTGCTTCCATTTCTGGACAAGATGAATTAAAAATATTTTTGCTTATAGCATCTGCTAAGTATTCCTTGTGCTAAATAAAGGTCCTGAACATATTATAAAAACCAACACTGTGAAACAAGTAGTAAGTCAATCTGCTTAGGGACCTTGGGATTCAAAGAGTTACACTGAAGAGAGTCCTTGGGGTTTTCATTTTGCCTTCTATGTACCCTGAATGGGCCACAGAGACAGCAACCCAGAAATAATACAAGTTCAGAAAGAAAAAAAGTCTCATGAAGCAGTTGATCTCTTTAAGAAAAGGCCCGGAAAAGAGTAGCCTAGCAAGATACAAACAGTTTTCACAATACTGACTTAATCTAGAAATACTAAACTAAATGTGCACACCAAGTCCTTGTGTGCACCAAGACCCAGAGACCCCACAGGGACTAAGCCAGAATTGTGTCTGAGTGTCTCTGGCAGAAGTATGGGTGAGCAGTGCACTGCTACAGGGGCAGGGGCTCTGGGTGCAGTAGACCTGGGTATTGCATAAGCCCTCTTGGAGGAGGCTACAATTAACCCCACCACAGAGCCACCAGAACTTACACAGCACTGCAGAAACAGACTCTCAGAGGGCACAAACAAAACCTTGTGCACAAAAGAATCCAGGAGAAAGAAGCAGTGACCCCACAAGAGACAGACCCAGACTTGCCTGTCAGTGTCCAGGAGTCTTCAGCAGAGGCATGGGTTAGCAGTGGCCTGCTGCAGGTTTGGAGGCATTGAGTGCGGCAGTGCATGCATAAGACCTTTTGAAGGAGGTCACCAGTATCTTCCTTATTTCCTTGGTTTTTTTGGCCAAAGTCAAAAAACAGGGCAGGAACACAACCCCACCCATCAAGAGAAAATTGAACTAAAGATTTACTGAGCATGTCGCCTTCCATCAGACCAAGACCCAGTTTAACCCTTAGTCAGTCTCTCTCATCAGGAAGCTTCCATAAGCCTCTTATCCTCATCCATCAGAAGGAAGACTGAGTGAAAACCACAATCACGGAAAACTAACCAATCTGATCACATGGACAACAGGCTTGTAGTACTCCATGAAACTCTGAACATGACGTATAGGGCCTTCAAGTTGGATGGGTCATGGCAGAGGATTCTGACAAAATGTGGTCCACTGGAGAAGGGAATGGCAAACCACTTCAGTATACTTACCTTGAGAACCCCATGAACAGTATGAAAAGGCAAAAATATAAGACACTAAAAGATGAACTCAGGTGGGGAGGTGCCCAATATGTGGAAGATCAGTGGAGAAATAATTCCAGAAAGAATGAAGAGATGAAGAAAAATAACAACATCCAATTGTGGGTGTTACTGGTGATGGATGTAAAGTCTGATGCTGTAAAGAGCACTATTGCATAGGGACCTAGAATGTTAGGTCCATGAATCAAGGCAAATTGGAAGTGGTCAAACAGGAGATGGCAAGAATGAACATCGGCATTTTAAAAATCAGCAAACTTAAATGTACTTGAATTGCTGAATTTGACTCAGATGACCAGTATATCTACTACTGTGAGCAAGAATCCCTAAGAAGAATTGGAGTAGTCATGATAGTCAAGAAAACAGTCTGAAATGCAGTGCTTGTATGCAATCTCAAAAATGACAGAATGATTGCTGTTCATTTCCAAGCCAAACCATTGACAAGCACAGTAATCCAGGTGTATGTCCTGAACAGTAATGCTGAAGAAGCTGAAGTGGAATAGTTTTCTGAAGACATACAAGGACTTCTGGAACTAACAAGCAAAAAGATGTCCTTTTCATTATAGGGGACTGGAATGCAAAAGTGGGAGGTCAAGAGATATCTGGACTAACAGGAAAGTTTGGTGTTAGAGTACAAAATGAAGCACGGCAAAGAGTAACAGAATTTTGCCAAGAGAACACACTGGTCATAGCAAAAACCCTCTTCCAACAGCACAAGTGAAAACTCTACACATGGACATCACCAAATGGTCAATACCAAAATCAGATTGAAAATATTCTTTGCAGCCAAAGATGGAGAAGCTCTATACAGTCAGCAAAAACAAAACTGGGAGCTAACTGTGGCTCAGATCATGAACTCTATGTTGCCAAATTCATACTTAAATTGAAAAAAGATGTGAAAACCACTAGACCATTCAGGCATGACCTAAATCAAATCCCTTACAATTACAGTGGAAGAGACAAATAGATTCAAGGGAATATATAAGACAGAATGCCTGTACAACTATGAAGAGTGGTTCCTGACTTTGTACAGGAGGAAGGGATCAAAATCATCCCCTGTGGGGAAAAAAAAAAAAAAAAACATAAAAAGGCAAAATGGTTGCCTCAAGAGGTCTTACAAATATCTGAGAAAAGAACAGATGTCAAAGGCAAAGGAGAAAAGGAAAGATAACTATTTGAATTCAGTATTCCAAAGAATAGCAAGGAGAAATAGGAAAGCTTTCCTCAGTGATCAGTGCAAAGAAATAGAGGAAAACAATAGAATGGGAAAGGCTGGAGATCTCTTCAAGAAAATTATAGATACCAAGGATATTTCATGCAACAAAGGGCACTAGAAAGGACAAAAATGGTATGGACCTAGTGGAAGTAGAAGATATTAAGAAGAGGTGGCAAGAATACACAGAAGAACTATACAAAAAAGATCTTCATGACCCAGATAACCACAAAGGTGTGATCACTCACCTAGAGCCAGACATCTTAAAATACAAAGTCAGTAGGCCTTAAAAAGCATGACTGTGAACAAAGCTAGTGAAGGTGATGGTATTTCAGTTGAGCTATTTCAAATCCTAAAGATGATGCTCTTTAAGTGCTGCACTCAATATGCCAGCAAATTCAGCAGGGAACAAAGGTCTGCAAAATGTCAATCTTCATTCCAATCCCAAAGAAAGGCAATCCCAAAGAATGTTCCAACTACCGTACAATTGCATTCAACTCACACGCTGGTAAAGTAATGCTCAAACTTCTCCACGCTAGGCTTCAACAGCATGTGACCCATGAAATTCCTGATGTTCAAACTGGTTCAGAAAAGGCAGAGAAACCAGAGATGAAATTGCCAACATCCACTGGATCATCAGAAAAGCAAGAGAGTTCCATAAAAAAAAAAAAAAATCCGCTTCTGTTTTGACTACACCAAAGCCTTTGACTGTGTGGATCACAACATACTGTGGAAATTAAATAGATGGTAACACCTGACCTGCCTCTTGAGAAATCTGTATGCAGGTCAAGAAGCCACAGTTAGAATCAGACATAGAAGAAAAACTGGTCCCAAATCAGGAAAGGAATACATCAAATCTGTATACTGTCACCTGCTTACTTAACTTATATGCAGAGTACATCATGCAAAATTCCAAGCTGGATGAACCACAAGCTGGAATCAATATTGTCAGGAGAAATATCAACAACCTCAGAAATGCAGATGGTACCACCCTTATGGCAGAAAGTGAAGAAGAACTAAAGAGTCTCCTAATGAAAGTGAAAGAGAAGAGTGGAAAAGTTAGCTTAAAAATCAACATTCATAGAACTAAGGACATGGCATCCGGTCCCATCACTTCAGAGCAAACAGGTGGTGAAACAATGGAAACAGTGACAGACTTTATTTTGGGGCTCCAAAATCACTGCAGATGGTAGACACTTGCTCCTTAGAAAAAAGGTATGACCTACCTAGACAGCATATCAAAAAGCAGAGAAATTACTTTGCCAACAAATTCCACCTAGTGAAAGCTAAGATTTTTTCAGTCATCATGTATGCATATGAGAGTTGGATTTTCAAGAAAGCTGAGCACCGAAAAATTGATGCTTTTGAACTGTGGTGTTGGAGAAGAAACTTGAGAGTCCCTTGGAATGCAAGGAGATCAAACCAGTCAATCCTAAAGGAAATAAGTCCCGAATATTCATTGGAAGGACTGATGATGAAGCTGAAGCTCCAATACTTTGGCCGGCAGATGAAAAGAACTGACTCTTTGGAGAAAACCCTGATGCTGGGAAAATTGAAGGTGGAAAGATAAGGGGATAACAGAGGATGAGATGGTAGGATGGCATCACTGACTTGATGGACATGAGGTTAGTTATGCTCTGGGAGTTGGTGATGGATGGGAAAGCCTGGTGTGCTGCAGTCCATGGAGTTTCAAAGAGTCAGACATGACTAAGCAACTGAACTGGACTGATTTAGTCTAGAAACACACAATGGCAGAAACCTCAGACCAGTCCTTTCCATGCCTTGATCTACAGGGTCCAAGTAAGCAGCCCACATTTCCACTCACATAATGAGTGAACTCTTGAGACTCCCTTGGACTGCAAGGAGGTCCAACCAGTCCATCCTAAAGGAGATCAGTTCTGGGTGTTCATTGGAAGGACTGACGTTGAAGCTGAAACTCCAATACTTTGGCCACCTCATGCGAAGAGCTGACTCATTGGGAAAGACCCTGAGCTGGGAGGGAATAGGAGCAGGAGTAGAAGTGGACAACAGAGAATGAGATGGCTGAATGGCATCACTGAGTCAATGGACATGAGTTTGAGTGAACTCCAGAAGTTGGTGAAGGACAGGGAGGCCTGGTGTGCTGCAATTCATGGGGTCGCAAAGAGTTGGACATGACTGAGTGACTGAACTGAACTGAACTGAAGGAATGAACAAGAAACTTCTACCCTTTCTCCTGGTGTCAGAGGAGGCCAGGTGGGAACCTTGGGCTTGCACCCTACATGGCAGTAATGGAGGCCTGATTAATGAAGAAGTCCAATAACATCCTTAGTCTCAAGATATAAAAGCCCAAGTGTCTGAATACAGTTGAAAATCATTTATCAGACCAAAGACCAGGTAAACCTCAAAAGAGAAAAAGCAATCAAGAGAAGACAACACTGAGATGACACAGATATTGAAATCATTTGATGATGGTTTTTAAAAATCTAGTCCAATTGGTAGAACTAAAAATAGATTATTAGAAAACCACATGGTGGGACAATATATTGCAGATGGCAGAAGGATCAATATGCTTGAATATTAACTAACTTGGAAAATAGACTGAAAGAAAATGGACACAGTTTCAAGGACCTGTGGGAAGATAGCAAAGAAGGTTGAACATGAAGTTGAAAATAAAGAATAAGAGATAAAAAATAATAATAATAATAATAATGGCTGATTTCCCTATGCCATCATTTTCTGATGGCTTAAATGTAAAGGAAATCCAAAAGAATGGGGATATATGTATATGTTTAGCTGATTCACTTTGATGTACAGTGAAACTAACACTATATTATATAGGAAATACACTCCAAAATTTTTTTTAAAAATAATGGCTGATAATTTCTCAAATAGGGCATATGACTTAGTGACTAACCAAAAATAACAACTACATACTAAAACTGCT
>NW_027220107.1:0-64777 GCF_027580195.1 Bos mutus
AAAGCAGATGAGCAGGCAGGTGTCGCGCGGCTCAGCTGGCGATTATCAAGCAGATGAGCAGGCAGGTGTCGCGCGGTTCAGCTGGCGAGCATCAGCAGATGAACAGGCAGGTGTCACGCTCAGCTGGTGAGTATCACGCGATTAGCAGGCTGTCGATTATCAAGCAGATGAGCAGGCATGTAATGGCGTGACTCAGCTGGCGATTACCAAACAGATGAGCAGGCAGGTGTTCACGCTGACTCGGCTATGAGTTATCGAAGCAGGTGTGTGCAGGCAGGTGTCGTAGCCTGGCTCAGCTGTCGATTATCAAACAGATGAGCAGGAAATGTCAGCGGCTCAGCTGGCCACAGTCAAGCAGAAGAGCAGGCAGTTGTCGCGTGGCTCCCCAGCTATCGATTATGAAGCAGATGAACAGGCAGGTGTGTCACGCAGTTCCAGTTTTTGATTATCCAGCAGATGAACAGGCAGGTATCGCGAGCGCAGATGGCCACAGTCAAGCAGATGAACAGGCGGAATTAATAAGCGCTCCTCAATGGCGATTATCAAGCAGATGAGCAGGCAGGTGTCGCGGGGCTCAGCTGGCGATTATCAAGCAGATGAGCAGGCAGGTGTCGCGCGGCTCAGCTGGCGATTATCAAGCAGATGAGCAGGCAGGTGTCGCGCGGCTCAGCTGGCGATTATCAAGCAGATGAGCAGGCAGGTGTCGCGCGCGGCTCAGCTGGCGATTATCAAGCAGATGAGCAGGCAGGTGTCGCGCGGCTCAGCTTTCGATTATCAAGCAGATGAGCAGGCAGGTGTCGCGCGGCTCAGCTGCGATTATCAAGCAGATGAGCAGGCAGGTGTGTCGGCGGCTCAGCTGGCGATTATCAAGCAGATGAGCAGGCAGGTGTCGTGCGGCTCAGCTGGCGATTATCAAGCAGATGAGCAGGCAGGTGTCGCGCGGCTCAGCTTTGATTATCAAGCAGATGAGCAGGCAGGTGTCGCGGGGCTCAGCTGGCGATTATCAAGCAGATGAGCAGGCAGGTGTCGCAAGGCTCAGCTGGCGATTATCAAGCAGTTGAGCAGGCAGGTGTCACGCGGCTCAGCTGGCGATTATCAAGCAGATGAGCAGGCAGGTGTCGCGTGGCTCAGCTGGCGATTATCAAGCAGATGAGCAGGCAGGTGTCGCGCGGCTCAGCTGTCGATTATCAAGCAGATGAGCAGGCAGGTGTCGCGCGGCTCAGCTGGCGATTATCAAGCAGATGAAGCAGGCAGGTGTCGCGCGGCTCAGCTGGCGATTATCAAGCAGATGAGCAGGCAGGTGCCGCGCGGCTCAGCTGGCGATTATCAAGCAGATGAGCAGGCAGGTGTCGCACGGCTCAGCTGGCGATTATCAAGCAGATGAGCAGGCAGGTGTCGCGCGGCTCAGCTTTTGATTATCAAGCAGATGAGCAGGCAGGTGTCGCGGGCTCAGCTGGCGATTATCAAGCAGATGAGCAGGCAGGTGTCGCGCGGCTCAGCTGGCGATTATCAAGCAGATGAGCAGGCAGGGTGTCGCGCGGCTCAGCTGGCGATTATCAAGCAGATGAGCAGGCAGGTGTCGCGCGGCTCAGCTGGCGATTATCAAGCAGATGAGCAGGCAGGGTGTCGCGCGGCTCAGCTGGCGATTATCAAGCAGATGAGCAGGCAGGTGTCAAGGCGGCTCAGCTGGCGATTATCAAGCAGATGAGCAGGCAGGTGTCGCGCGGCTCAGCTGGCGATTATCAAGCAGATGAGCAGGCAGGTGTCGCAGCGGCTCAGCTGGCGATTATCAAGCAGATGAGCAGGCAGGTGTCGCGCGTGGCTCAGCTGGCGATTATCAAGCAGATGAGCAGGCAGGTGTCGCGGGGCTCAGCTGGCGATTATCAAGCAGATGAGCAGGCAGGTGTCGCGCGGCTCAGCTTTCGATTATCAAGCAGATGAGCAGGCAGGTGTCGCGCGCGGCTCAGCTGGCGATTATCAAGCAGATGAAGCAGGCAGGTGTCGCGGCGGCTCAGCTGGCGATTATCAAGCAGATGAGCAGGCAGGTGTGGCCGGGCTCAGCTGGCGATTATCAAGCAGATGAGCAGGCAGGTGTCGCGCGGCTCAGCTGGCGATTATCAAGCAGATGAGCAGGCAGGTGTCGCGCGGCTCAGCTGGCGATTATCAAGCAGATGAGCAGGCAGGTGTCGCGCGCGGCTCAGCTGGCGATTATCAAGCAGATGAGCAGGCAGGTGTCGCGCGGCTCAGCTGGCGATTATCAAGCAGATGAGCAGGCAGGTGTCGCGTGGCTCAGCTGGCGATTATCAAGCAGATGAGCAGGCAGGTGTCGCGGGGCTCAGCTGGCGATTATCAAGCAGATGAGCAGGCAGGTGTCGCGCGCGGCTCAGCTGGCGATTATCAAGCAGATGAGCAGGCAGGTGTCGCGCGGCTCAGCTGGCGATTATCAAGCAGATGAGCAGGCAGGTGTCGCGCGGCTCAGCTGGCGATTATCAAGCAGATGAGCAGGCAGGTGTCGCGCGGCTCAGCTGGCGATTATCAAGCAGATGAGCAGGCAGGTGTCGCGCGGCTCAGCTGGCGATTATCAAGCAGATGAGCAGGCAGGTGTCGCGCGGCTCAGCTGGCGATTATCAAGCAGATGAGCAGGCAGGTGTCGCGCGGCTCAGCTGGCGATTATCAAGCAGATGAGCAGGCAGGTGTCGCGCGGCTCAGCTGGCGATTATCAAGCAGATGAGCAGGCAGGTGTCGCGCGCGGCTCAGCTGGCGATTATCAAGCAGATGAGCAGGCAGGTGTCGCGCGGCTCAGCTGGCGATTATCAAGCAGATGAGCAGGCAGGTGTCGCGGGCGGCTCAGCTGGCGATTATCAAGCAGATGAGCAGGCAGGTGTCGCGCGGCTCAGCTGGCGATTATCAAGCAGATGAGCAGGCAGGTGTCGCGGCTCAGCTGGCGATTATCAAGCAGATGAGCAGGCAGGTGTCGCGCGGCTCAGCTATCGATTATCAAGCAGATGAGCAGGCAGGTGTCGCGCGGCTCAGCTGGCGATTATCAAGCAGATGAGCAGGCAGGTGTCGCGCGGCTCAGCTGGCGATTATCAAGCAGATGAGCAGGCAGGTGTCGCGCGGCTCAGCTGGCGTTATCAAGCAGATGAGCAGGCAGGTGTCGCGCGGCTCAGCTGGCGATTATCAAGCAGATGAGCAGGCAGGTGTCGCGCGGCTCAGCTGGCGATTATCAAGCAGATGAGCAGGCAGGTGTCGCGGCGGCTCAGCTGGCGATTATCAAGCAGATGAGCAGGCAGGTGTCGCGCGGCTCAGCTGGCGATTATCAAGCAGATGAGCAGGCAGGTGTCGCGGCTCAGCTGGCGATTATCAAGCAGATGAGCAGGCAGGTGTCGCGCGGCTCAGCTGGCGATTATCAAGCAGATGAGCAGGCAGGTGTCGCGCGGCTCAGCTGGCGATTATCAAGCAGATGAGCAGGCAGGTGTCGCGCGGCTCAGCTGGCGATTATCAAGCAGATGAGCAGGCAGGTGTCGCGCGGCTCAGCTGGCGATTATCAAGCAGATGAGCAGGCAGGTGTCGCGCGGCTCAGCTGGCGATTATCAAGCAGATGAGCAGGCAGGTGTCGCGCGGCTCAGCTGGCGATTATCAAGCAGATGAGCAGGCAGGTGTCGCGCAGCTCAGCTGGCGATTATCAAGCAGATGAGCAGGCAGGTGTCGCGCGGCTCAGCTGGCGATTATCAAGCAGATGAGCAGGCAGGGTGTCGGCGGCGGCTCAGCTGGCGATTATCAAGCAGATGAGCAGGCAGGTGTCGCGCGGCTCAGCTGGCGATTATCAAGCAGATGAGCAGGCAGGTGTCGCGCGGCTCAGCTGGCGATTATCAAGCAGATGAGCAGGCAGGTGTCGTCGCGGCTCAGCTGGCGATTATCAAGCAGATGAGCAGGCAGGTGTCGCGCGGCTCAGCTGGCGATTATCAAGCAGATGAGCAGGCAGGTGTCGCGGGGCTCAGCTGGCGATTATCAAGCAGATGAGCAGGCAGGTGTCGCGGCTCAGCTGGCGCGATTATCAAGCAGATGAGCAGGCAGGTGTCCGCGTGGCTCAGCTGGCGATTATCAAGCAGATGAGCAGGCAGGTGTCGCGCGGCTCAGCTGGCGATTATCAAGCAGATGAGCAGGCAGGTGTCGCGCGGCTCAGCTGGCGATTATCAAGCAGATGAGCAGGCAGGTGTCGCGTGGCTCAGCTGGCGATTATCAAGCAGATGAGCAGGCAGGTGTGCGCGCGCTCAGCTGGCGATTATCAAGCAGATGAGCAGGCAGGTGTCGCGGCGGCTCAGCTGGCGATTATCAAGCAGATGAGCAGGCAGGTGTCGCGGCGGCTCAGCTGGCGTATATCAAGCAGATGAGCAGGCAGGTGTCGCGCGGCTCAGCTGGCGATTATTATCAAGCAGATGAGCAGGCAGGTGTCGCGCGGCTCAGCTGGCGATTATCAAGCAGATGAGCAGGCAGGTGTCGCGCGGCTCAGCTGGCGATTATCAAGCAGATGAGCAGGCAGGTGTGTCGCGCGGCTCAGCTGGCGATTATCAAGCAGATGAGCAGGCAGGTGTCGCGCGGCTCAGCTGGCGATTATCAAGCAGATGAGCAGGCAGGGTGTCGAGCGGCTCAGCTGGCGATTATCAAGCAGATGAGCAGGCAGGTGTCGTGCGGCTCAGCTGGCGATTATCAAGCAGATGAGAGCAGGCAGGTGTCCCGCGGCTCAGCTGGCGATTATCAAGCAGATGAGCAGGCAGGTGTCGCGCGGCTCAGCTGGCGGCGATATCAAGCAGATGAGCAGGCAGGTGTCGCGCGGCTCAGCTGGCGATTATCAAGCAGATGAGCAGGCAGGTGTCGCGGGGCTCAGCTGGCGATTATCAAGCAGATGAGCAGGCAGGCAGGTGTCGCGGCGGCTCAGCTGGCGATTATCAAGCAGATGAGCAGGCAGGTGTCGCGCGGCTCAGCTGGCGATTATCAAGCAGATGAGCAGGCAGGTGTCGCGCGGCTCAGCTGGCGATTATCAAGCAGATGAGCAGGCAGGTGTCGCGCGGCTCAGCTGGCGATTATCAAGCAGATGAGCAGGCAGGTGTCGCGCGGCTCAGCTGGCGATTATCAAGCAGATGAGCAGGCAGGTGTCGCGCGGCTCAGCTGGCGATTATCAAGCAGATGAGCAGGCAGGTGTCGCGGCGGCTCAGCTGGCGATTATCAAGCAGATGAGCAGGCAGGTGTCGCGCGGCTCAGCTGGCGATTATCAAGCAGATGAGCAGGCAGGTGTCGCGCGGCTCAGCTGGCGATTATCAAGCAGATGAGCAGGCAGGTGTGTCGCGCGGCTCAGCTGGCGATTATCAAGCAGATGAGCAGGCAGGTGTCGCGGGGCTCAGCTGGCGATTATCAAGCAGATGAGCAGGCAGGTGTCGCGCGGCTCAGCTGGCGATTATCAAGCAGATGAGCAGGCGGGTGCGCGCGCTCAGCTGGCGATTATCAAGCAGATGAGCAGGCAGGTGTCGAGCGGCTCAGCTGGCGATTATCAAGCAGATGAGCAGGCAGGTGTCGCGCGGCTCAGCTGGCGATTATCAAGCAGATGAGCAGGCAGGTGTCGCGCGGCTCAGCTGGCGATTATCAAGCAGATGAGCAGGCAGGTGTCCGCGGCTCAGCTGGCGATTATCAAGCAGATGAGCAGGCAGGTGTCGCGCGGCTCAGCTGGCGATTATCAAGCAGATGAGCAGGCAGGTGTCGTCGCGGCGGCTCAGCTGGCGATTATCAAGCAGATGAGCAGGCAGGTGTCGCGCGGCTCAGCTGGCGATTATCAAGCAGATGAGCAGGCAGGTGTCGCGGCGGCTCAGCTGGCGATTATCAAGCAGATGAGCAGGCAGGTGTCGCGCGGCTCAGCTGGCGATTATCAAGCAGATGAGCAGGCAGGTGTCGCGCGGCTCAGCTGGCGATTATCAAGCAGATGAGCAGGCAGGTGTCGCGCGGCTCAGCTGGCGATTATCAAGCAGATGAGCAGGCAGGTGTCGCGCGGCTCAGCTGGCGATTATCAAGCAGATGAGCAGGCAGGTGTCGCGCGGCTCAGCTGGCGATTATCAAGCAGATGAGCAGGCAGGTGTCGCGCGGCTCAGCTGGCGATTATCAAGCAGATGAGCAGGCAGGTGTCGCGCGGCTCAGCTGGCGATTATCAAGCAGATGAGCAGGCAGGTGTCGCGCGCGGCTCAGCTGGCGATTATCAAGCAGATGAGCAGGCAGGTGTCGCGCGGCTCAGCTGGCGATTATCAAGCAGATGAGCAGGCAGGTGTCGCGCGGCTCAGCTGGCGATTATCAAGCAGATGAGCAGGCAGGTGTCGCAGCGGCTCAGCTGGCGATTATCAAGCAGATGAGCAGGCAGGTGTCGCGCGGCTCAGCTGGCGATTATCAAGCAGATGAGCAGGCAGGTGTCGCGCGGCTCAGCTGGCGATTATCAAGCAGATGAGCAGGCAGGTGTCGCGTGGCTCAGCTGGCGATTATCAAGCAGATGAGCAGGCAGGTGTCGCGCGGCTCAGCTGGCGATTATCAAGCAGATGAGCAGGCAGGTGTCGCGCGGCTCAGCTGGCGATTATCAAGCAGATGAGCAGGCAGGTGTCGCGCGGCTCAGCTGGCGTATTATCAAGCAGATGAGCAGGCAGGTGTCGCGCGGCTCAGCTGGCGATTATCAAGCAGATGAGCAGGCAGGTGTCGCGGCTCAGCTGGCGATTATCAAGCAGATGAGCAGGCAGGTGTCGCGCGGCTCAGCTGGCGATTATCAAGCAGATGAGCAGGCAGGTGTCGCGCGGCTCAGCTGGCGATTATCAAGCAGATGAGCAGGCAGGTGTCGCGGCTCAGCTGGCGATTATCAAGCAGATGAGCAGGCAGGTGTCGCGCGGCTCAGCTGTCGATTATCAAGCAGATGAGCAGGCAGGTGTCGCGCGGCTCAGCTGGCGATTATCAAGCAGATGAGCAGGCAGGTGTCGCGCGGCTCAGCTGGCGATTATCAAGCAGATGAGCAGGCAGGTGTCGCCGGGCTCAGCTTTCGATTATCAAGCAGATGAGCAGGCAGGTGTCGCGGGGCTCAGCTGGCGATTATCAAGCAGATGAGCAGGCAGGTGTCGCGCGGCTCAGCTGGCGATTATCAAGCAGATGAGCAGGCAGGTGTCGCGCGGCTCAGCTGGCGATTATCAAGCAGATGAGCAGGCAGGGTGTCGCGCGGCGGCTCGGCTGGCGATTATCAAGCAGATGAGCAGGCAGGTGTCGCGCAGCTCTCAGCTGGCGATTATCAAGCAGATGAGCAGGCAGGTGTCGCGGCTCAGCTGGCGATTATCAAGCAGATGAGCAGGCAGGTGTCGCGCGGCTCTCAGCTGGCGATTATCAAGCAGATGAGCAGGCAGGTCGCGGCGGCTCAGCTGGCGATTATCAAGCAGATGAGCAGGCAGGTGTCGCGCGGCTCAGCTGGCGATTATCAAGCAGATGAGCAGGCAGGTGTCGCGCGGCTCAGCTGGCGATTATCAAGCAGATGAGCAGGCAGGTGTCGCGCGCGGCTCAGCTGGCGATTATCAAGCAGATGAGCAGGCAGGTGTCGCGCGGCTCAGCTGGCGATTATCAAGCAAGCAGATGAGCAGGCAGGTGTCGCGCGGCTCAGCTGGCGATTATCAAGCAGATGAGCAGGCAGGTGTCGCGCGGCTCAGCTGGCGATTATCAAGCAGATGAGCAGGCAGGTGTCGCGCGGCTCAGCTGGCGATTATCAAGCAGATGAGCAGGCAGGTGTCGCGCGGCTCAGCTCAGCTGGCGATTATCAAGCAGATGAGCAGGCAGGTGTCGCGCGGCTCAGCTGGCGATTATCAAGCAGATGAGCAGGCAGGTGTCGCGCGGCTCAGCTGGCGATTATCAAGCAGATGAGCAGGCAGGTGTCGCGCGGCTCAGCTGGCGATTATCAAGCAGATGAGCAGGCAGGTGTCGCGCGGCTCAGCTGGCGATTATCAAGCAGATGAGCAGGCAGGTGTCGCGCGGCTCAGCTGGCGATTATCAAGCAGATGAGCAGGCAGGTGTCGCGCGGCTCAGCTGGCGATTATCAAGCAGATGAGCAGGCAGGTGTGTCGCGCGGCTCAGCTGGCGATTATCAAGCAGATGAGCAGGCAGGTGTCGCGCGGCTCAGCTGGCGATTATCAAGCAGATGAGCAGGCAGGTGTGTCGCGCGGCTCAGCTGGCGATTATCAAGCAGATGAGCAGGCAGGGTGTCGCGGCGGCTCAGCTGGCGATTATCAAGCAGATGAGCAGGCAGGTGTCGCGCGCGGCTCAGCTGGCGATTATCAAGCAGATGAGCAGGCAGGTGTCGCGCGGCTCAGCTGGCGATTATCAAGCAGATGAGCAGGCAGGTGTCGGCGGCTCAGCTGGCGATTATCAAGCAGATGAGCAGGCAGGTGTCGCGCGGCTCAGCTGGCGATTATCAAGCAGATGAGCAGGCAGGTGTCGCGCGGCTCAGCTGGCGATTATCAAGCAGATGAGCAGGCAGGTGTCGCGCGGCTCAGCTGGCGATTATCAAGCAGATGAGCAGGCAGGTGTGTCGCGCGGCTCAGCTGGCGATTATCAAGCAGATGAGCAGGCAGGTGTCGCGCGGCTCAGCTGGCGATTATCAAGCAGATGAGGCAGGCAGGTGTCGCGCGGCTCAGCTGGCGATTATCAAGCAGATGAGCAGGCAGGTGTCGCGCGGCTCAGCTGGCGATTATCAAGCAGATGAGCAGGCAGGTGTCGTCGCGGCTCAGCTGGCGATTATCAAGCAGATGAGCAGGCAGGTGTCGCGCGGCTCAGCTGGCGATTATCAGCAGATGAGCAGGCAGGTGTGTCGCGCGGCTCAGCTGGCGATTATCAAGCAGATGAGCAGGCAGGTGTCGCGCGGGCTCAGCTGGCGATTATCAAGCAGATGAGCAGGCAGGTGTCGCGGCTCAGCTGGCGATTATCAAAAGCAGATGAGCAGGCAGGTGTCGCGGCGGCTCAGCTGGCGATTATCAAGCAGATGAGCAGGCAGGTGTCGCGCGCGGCTCAGCTGGCGATTATCAAGCAGATGAGCAGGCAGGTGTCGCAGCTCGGCTCAGCTGGCGATTATCAAGCAGATGAGCAGGCAGGTGTCGCGGCTCAGCTGGCGATTATCAAGCAGATGAGCAGGCAGGTGTCGCGCGCGGCTCAGCTGGCGATTATCAAGCAGATGAGCAGGCAGGTGTCGCGCGGCTCAGCTGGCGATTATCAAGCAGATGAGCAGGCAGGTGTCGCGCGGCTCAGCTGGCGATTATCAAGCAGATGAGCAGGCAGGTGTCGCGCGGCTCAGCTGGCGATTATCAAGCAGATGAGCAGGCAGGTGTCGCGGCTCAGCTGGCGATTATCAAGCAGATGAGCAGGCAGGTGTGTGTCGCGCGGCTCAGCTGGCGATTATCAAGCAGATGAGCAGGCAGGTGTCGCGCGGCTCAGCTGGCGATTATCAAGCAGATGAGCAGGCAGGTGTCGAGCGGCTCAGCTGGCGATTATCAAGCAGATGAGCAGGCAGGTGTCGCGGCGGCTCAGCTGGCGATTATCAAGCAGATGAGCAGGCAGGTGTCGTCGCGCGGCTCAGCTGGCGATTATCAAGCAGATGAGCAGGCAGGTGTCGCGCGGCTCAGCTGGCGATTATCAAGCAGATGAGCAGGCAGGTGTCGCGCGCGGCTCAGCTGGCGATTATCAAGCAGATGAGCAGGCAGGTGTCGCAGCGGCTCAGCTGGCGATTATCAAGCAGATGAGCAGGCAGGTGTCGCGCGGCTCAGCTGGCGATTATCAAGCAGATGAGCAGGCAGGTGTCGCGCGGCTCAGCTGGCGATTATCAAGCAGATGAGCAGGCAGGTGTCGCGCGGCTCAGCTGGCGATTATCAAGCAGATGAGCAGGCAGGTGTCGCGGCGGCTCAGCTGGCGATTATCAAGCAGATGAGCAGGCAGGTGTCGCGCGGCTCAGCTGGCGATTATCAAGCAGATGAGCAGGCAGGTGTCGCGCGGCTCAGCTGGCGATTATCAAGCAGATGAGCAGGCAGGTGTCGCGCGGCTCAGCTGGCGATTATCAAGCAGATGAGCAGGCAGGGTGTGTCGCGGCTCAGCTGGCGATTATCAAGCAGATGAGCAGGCAGGTGTCGCGCGGCTCAGCTGGCGATTATCAAGCAGATGAGGCAGGCAGGTGTCGCGCGGCTCAGCTGGCGATTATCAAGCAGATGAGCAGGCAGGTGTCGCGCGGCTCAGCTGGCGATTATCAAGCAGATGAGCAGGCAGGTGTCGCGCGGCTCAGCTGTCGATTATCAAGCAGATGAGCAGGCAGGTGTCGCGCGGCTCAGCTGGGCGATTATCAAGCAGATGAGCAGGCAGGTGTCGCGCGGCGGCTCAGCTGGCGATTATCAAGCAGATGAGCAGGCAGGTGTCGCGCGGCTCAGCTGGCGATTATCAAGCAGATGAGCAGGCAGGTGTCGCGGCTCAGCTGGCGATTATCAAGCAGATGAGCAGGCAGGTGTCAGCGGCTCAGCTGGCGATTATCAGCAGATGAGCAGGCAGGTGTCGCGCGGCTCAGCTGGATTATCAAGCAGATGAGCAGGCAGGTGTCGCGCGGCTCAGCTGGCGATTATCAAGCAGATGAGCAGGCAGGTGTATCGCGGCTCAGCTGGCGATTATCAAAGCAGATGAGCAGGCAGGTGTCGCGCGGCTCAGCTGTGGCGATTATCAAGCAGATGAGCAGGCAGGTGTCGCGCGGCTCAGCTGGCGATTATCAAGCAGATGAGCAGGCAGGTGTCGCGCGGCTCAGCTGGCGATTATCAAGCAGATGAGCAGGCAGGGTGTCGCGCGGCTCAGCTGGCGATTATCAAGCAGATGAGCAGGCAGGTGGGTGTCGTGGCGCGGCTCAGCTGGCGATTATCAAGCAGATGAGCAGGCAGGTGTCGCGGGCTCAGTTTTCGATTATCAAGCAGATGAGCAGGCAGGTGTCGCGCGGCTCAGCTGGCGATTATCAAGCAGATGAGCAGGCAGGTGTCGCAGCGGCTCAGCTGGCGATTATCAATGCAGATGAGCAGGCAGGTGTCGCGGCTCAGCTGGCGATTATCAAGCAGATGAGCAGGCAGGTGTCGCGCGGCTCAGCTGGCGATTATCAAGCAGATGAGCAGGCAGGTGTCGTCGCGCGGCTCAGCTGGCGATTATCAAGCAGATGAGCAGGCAGGTGTCGAGCGGCTCAGCTGGCGATTATCAAGCAGATGAGCAGGCAGGTGTCGCGCGGCTCAGCTGGCGATTATCAAGCAGATGAGCAGGCAGGTGTCGCGCGGCTCAGCTGGCGATTATCAAGCAGATGAGCAGGCAGGTGGCAGGTGTCGCGTGGCTCAGCTGGCGATTATCAAGCAGATGAGCAGGCAGGTGTCGCGCGGCTCAGCTGGCGATTATCAAGCAGATGAGCAGGCAGGTGTCGCGGCGGCTCAGCTGGCGATTATCAAGCAGATGAGCAGGCAGGTGTCGCGCGGCTCAGCTGGCGATTATCAAGCAGATGAGCAGGCAGGGTGTCGCGCGGCTCAGCTGGCGATTATCAAGCAGATGAGCAGGCAGGTGTCGCGCGGCTCAGCTGGCGATTATCAAGCAGATGAGCAGGCAGGTGTCGCGCGCGGCTCAGCTGGCGATTATCAAGCAGATGAGCAGGCAGGTGTCGCGCGGCTCAGCTGGCGATTATCAAGCAGATGAGCAGGCAGGTGTCGCGGCGGCTCAGCTGGCGATTATCAAGCAGATGAGCAGGCAGGGTGTCGCGCGGCTCAGCTGGCGATTATCAAGCAGATGAGCAGGCAGGTGTGTCGCGCGGCTCAGCTGGCGATTATCAAGCAGATGAGCAGGCAGGTGTGTGCGCGCGGCTCAGCTGGCGATTATCAAGCAGATGAGCAGGCAGGTGTCGCGCGGCTCAGCTGGCGATTATCAAGCAGATGAGCAGGCAGGTGTCGCGCGGCTCAGCTGGCGATTATCAAGCAGATGAGCAGGCAGGTGTCGCGGCTCAGCTGGCGATTATCAAGCAGATGAGCAGGCAGGTGTCGCGCGGCTCAGCTGGCGATTATCAAGCAGATGAGCAGGCAGGTGTCGCGCGGCTCAGCTGGCGATTATCAAGCAGATGAGCAGGCAGGGTGTCGCGCGGCTCAGCTGGCGATTATCAAGCAGATGAGCAGGCAGGTGTCGCGGCTCAGCTGGCGATTATCAAGCAGATGAGCAGGCAGGTGTCGCGCGGCTCAGCTGGCGATTATCAAGCAGATGAGCAGGCAGGTGTCGCGCTCGGCTCAGCTGGCGATTATCAAGCAGATGAGCAGGCAGGTGTCGCGCGGCTCAGCTGGCGATTATCAAGCAGATGAGCAGGCAGGTGTCGCGCGGCTCAGCTGGCGATTATCAAGCAGATGAGCAGGCGGGTGTCGCGCGGCTCAGCTGGCGATTATCAAGCAGATGAGCAGGCAGGTGTCGCGCGGCTCAGCTGGCGATTATCAAGCAGATGAGCAGGCAGGTGTCGCGCGGCTCAGCTGGCGATTATCAAGCAGATGAGCAGGCAGGTGTCGGCTCGCGGCTCAGCTGCGATTATCAAGCAGATGAGCAGGCAGGTGTCGCGGCGGCTCAGCTGGCGATTATCAAGCAGATGAGCAGGCAGGTGTTCGCGCGGCTCAGCTGGCGATTATCAAGCAGATGAGCAGGCAGGTGTCGCGCGGCTCAGCTGGCGATTATCAAGCAGATGAGCAGGCAGGTGTCGCGCGGCTCAGCTGGCGATTATCAAGCAGATGAGCAGGCAGGTGTGCGCGCGGCTCAGCTGGCGATTATCAAGCAGATGAGCAGGCAGGTGTCGCGCGGCTCAGCTGGCGATTATCAAGCAGATGAGCAGGCAGGTGTCGCGCGGCTCAGCTGGCGATTATCAAGCAGATGAGCAGGCAGGTGTCGCGCGGCTCAGCTGGCGATTATCAAGCAGATGAGCAGGCAGGTGTCGCGCGGGCTCAGCTGGCGATTATCAAGCAGATGAGCAGGCAGGTGTCGCGCGGCTCAGCTGGCGATTATCAAGCAGATGAGCAGGCAGGTGTCGCGCGGCTCAGCTGGCGATTATCAAGCAGATGAGCAGGCAGGTGTCGCGCGGCTCAGCTGGCGATTATCAAGCAGATGAGCAGGCAGGTGTGGCTGCGCGGCTCAGCTGGCGATTATCAAGCAGATGAGCAGGCAGGTGTCGCGCGGCTCAGCTGGCGATTATCAAGCAGATGAGCAGGCAGGTGTCGCGCGCGGCTCAGCTGGCGATTATCAAGCAGATGAGCAGGCAGGTGTCGCGCGGCTCAGCTGGCGATTATCAAGCAGATGAGCAGGCAGGTGTCGCGCGGCTCAGCTGGCGATTATCAAGCAGATGAGCAGGCAGGTGTCGCGCGGCTCAGCTGGCGATTATCAAGCAGATGAGCAGGCAGGTGTCGCGCGGCTCAGCTGGCGATATCAAGCAGATGAGCAGGCAGGTGTCGCGCGGCTCAGCTGGCGATTATCAAGCAGATGAGCAGGCAGGTGTCGCGCGCGGCTCAGCTGGCGATTATCAAGCAGATGAGCAGGCAGGTGTCGCGCGGCTCAGCTGGCGATTATCAAGCAGATGAGCAGGCAGGTGTCGCGCGGCTCAGCTGGCGATTATCAAGCAGATGAGCAGGCAGGTGTCGCGCGGCTCAGCTGGCGATTATCAAGCAGATGAGCAGGCAGGTGTCGCGCGGCTCAGCTGGCGATTATCAAGCAGCAGATGAGCAGGCAGGTGTCGCGCGGCTCAGCTGGCGATTATCAAGCAGATGAGCAGGCAGGGTGTCGCGCGGCTCAGCTGGCGATTATCAAGCAGATGAGCAGGCAGGTGTGTCGCGGCTCAGCTGGCGATTATCAAGCAGATGAGCAGGCAGGTGTCGGCGCGGCTCAGCTGGCGATTATCAAGCAGATGAGCAGGCAGGTGTCGCGCGGCTCAGCTGGCGATTATCAAGCAGATGAGCAGCAGGCAGGGTGTCGCGCGGCTCAGCTGGCGATTATCAAGCAGATGAGCAGGCAGGTGTCGCGCGGCTCAGCTGTCGATTATCAAGCAGATGAGCAGGCAGGTGTCGCGGCGGCTCAGCTGGCGATTATCAAGCAGAGATGAGCAGGCAGGTGTCGCGCGGCTCAGCTGGCGATTATCAAGCAGATGAGCAGGCAGGTGTCGCGGCGGCTCAGCTGGCGATTATCAAGCAGATGAGCAGGCAGGTGTCGCGGCGGCTCAGCTGGCGATTATCAAGCAGATGAGCAGGCAGGTGTGCGCGGCTCAGCTGCGATTATCAAGCAGATGAGCAGCAGGCAGGTGTCGCGCGGCTCAGCTGGCGATTATCAAGCAGATGAGCAGGCAGGTGTCGCGAGGCTCAGCTGGCGATTATCAAGCAGATGAGCAGGCAGGTGTATCGAGGCTCAGCTGGCGATTATCAAGCAGATGAGCAGGCAGGTGTCGCGCGGCTCAGCTGGCGATTATCAAGCAGATGAGCAGGCAGGTGTCGCGCGGCTCAGCTGGCGATTATCAAGCAGATGAGCAGGCAGGTGTCGCGCGGCTCAGCTGGCGATTATCAAGCAGATGAGCAGGCAGGTGTCGCTCGGCTCAGCTGGCGATTATCAAGCAGATGAGCAGGCAGGCAGGTGTCGCGCGGCTCAGCTGGCGATTATCAAGCAGATGAGCAGGCAGGTGTCGCGGCGGCTCAGCTGGCGATTATCAAGCAGATGAGCAGGCAGGTGTCGCGCGGCTCAGCTGGCGATTATCAAGCAGATGAGCAGGCAGGTGTCGCGCGGCTCAGCTGGCGATTATCAAGCAGATGAGCAGGCAGGTGTCGCGCGGCTCAGCTGGCGATTATCAAGCAGATGAGCAGGCAGGTGTCGCGCGGCTCAGCTGGCGATTATCAAGCAGATGAGCAGGCAGGTGTCGCGGCGGCTCAGCTGGCGATTATCAAGCAGATGAGCAGGCAGGTGTCGCGCGGCTCAGCTGGCGATTATCAAGCAGATGAGCAGGGCAGGTGTCGCGCGGCTCAGCTGGCGATTATCAAGCAGATGAGCAGGCAGGTGTCGCGCGGCTCAGCTGGCGATTATCAAGCAGATGAGCAGGCAGGTGTCGCGCGGCTCAGCTGGCGATTATCAAGCAGATGAGCAGGCAGGTGTCGCGCGGCTCAGCTGGCGATTATCAAGCAGATGAGCAGGCAGGTGTCGCGCGGGCTCAGCTGGCGATTATCAAGCAGATGAGCAGGCAGGTGTCGCGGCTCAGCTGGCGATTATCAAGCAGATGAGCAGGCAGGTGTCGCGCGGCTCAGCTGGCGATTATCAAGCAGATGAGCAGGCAGGTGTCGCGGCTCAGCTGGCGATTATCAAGCAGATGAGCAGGCAGGTGTCGCGGCGGCTCAGCTGGCGATTATCAAGCAGATGAGCAGGCAGGTGTGTCGGCGGCTCAGCTGGCGATTATCAAGCAGATGAGCAGGCAGGTGTCGCGCGGCTCAGCTGGCGATTATCAAGCAGATGAGCAGGCAGGTGTCGCGCGGCTCAGCTGGCGATTATCAAGCAGATGAGCAGGCAGGTGTCGCGGCTCAGCTGGCGATTATCAAGCAGATGAGCAGGCAGGTGTCGCGCGGCTCAGCTGGCGATTATCAAGCAGATGAGCAGGCAGGTGTCGCGCGGCTCAGCTGGCGATTATCAAGCAGATGAGCAGGCAGGCAGGTGTCGCGGCGGCTCAGCTGGCGATTATCAAGCAGATGAGCAGCAGGCAGGTGTCGCGCGGCTCAGCTGGCGATTATCAAGCAGATGAGCAGGCAGGTGTCGCGCGGCTCAGCTGGCGATTATCAAGCAGATGAGCAGGCAGGGTGTCGCGGCTCAGCTGGCGATTATCAAGCAGATGAGCAGGCAGGTGTCGCGCGGCTCAGCTGGCGATTATCAAGCAGATGAGCAGGCAGGTGTCGCGGCTCAGCTGGCGATTATCAAGCAGATGAGCAGCAGGCAGGTGTCAGCGCCCAACTCAGCTGGCGTTATCAAAGCAGATGAGCGAGCAGGTGTGGTGAATGCGGCTGTCGATTATCGAAGCAGATGAGCAGGCGGTGTCGCTCGGCTCAGCTGGCGATTATCAGAATGAGCAGGGAAGGTGTCGCGAGGCTTTGGCTGGCGTGTATCAAGCAGATGAGCAAACAGGTGTCGTGACTCCAGCTGGCGTTAGCCAAACAGATGAGCGAGCAGGTGTCGCGGGCACACGGCACAACCGATTATCAGAAGCAGATGAGCAGGCGGGTGTCGCGCGGCTCAGCTGGCGTTATCAAACAGATGAACAGGCAGGTGTCGTAGCGGCTCAGCTGTCAATTCTGTTCTGAATGAGCATTCAGGTGTCGCTCGGCTCAGCTGCGATTATCAAGCGAATGAGCAGGCGGGTGTCGCTACAGCTCAGCTGGCCGATTATCAAGCAGATGAACAGGCCGGTGTCAGCGCGTTTCAGCTGGCGGTTATCAAGCAGATGAGCAGGCAGGTATGGCGCGGCTCGGCTGCGATTATCAAGCAGATGAGCAGGCAGGTTCATGCGGCTCAGCTGGCGGTTATCAAGCAGATGAACAGGCGCAGGTGTCGCGCGGCTCAGCTGGCGATTACCAGCAGATGAGCAGGCGGGGTGTCGGGGGCTGGCTGGCCGATTATCAAGCAGATGAGCAGGCAGGTGTCAGCGCGGCTCAGCTAGCGATTATGAAAGCAGATGAACAGGAATTAATCCTGTGATTTCAGTTTTGATTATCAAACAGATGAACAGGCGGGTGAAGCGGCACAGGTATCGCAGATGGCAGGCAGGTGTGGCCTCCAGATCATCAAGCAGATGAACAGGCAGGTGTCGCGCTCCTCGGCTGGCGATTATCAAGCAGATGAGCAGGCAGGTATCGTGCTGAGCGCGGCTGGCGATTATCAAGCAGATGAGCAGGCAGGTATCCTGCCCGACTCAGCTATCAACAGTCAAGCAGATGGGCAGGCAGGGTGCGCGGCTCAGCTATCGATATATCAAGCGCAGGTCGCAGGCAGGATGTCGCGCGCGGCTCGGCTGGCGATTATCAACAGATGAGCAGACGAGGTGTCGCGTGGCACAGCTACCGATTATCAGAAGCAGATGAGCGAGCGGTGCCGCTCAGCTCAGGTGGCGTTATCAAGCAGATGAACGGGCAGATGTCGTAGCGGCTCAACTGGTGTATATCAAGCAGATGAGCGGGCGGGTGCCGCGGCGGCTCGGCTGGTATATCAAGCAGATGAACAGGCGGGTGTCGCGGCGGCTCAGCTGGCGATTATCAAGCAGATGAGCAGGCTGGTGTCGCGTCATTGCCGATTATCAAACAGATGAGCAGGCGGGTGTCGCGGGGCTCGGCTAAGGAATTATCAAACGAATGAGCAGGCAGGTGTCGGCTCGGCTCAGGTGGCGATTATCAAAAAGATGAACAGGCAGGTGTCATTGGCAGCTCAGCTGTTGATTATCAAGCGAAAGAACAGGCAGGTGTCGTAGCGCTCAGCTGGCGTATATTGACCGATGAGCGCGGGTGTCGCGCAGCTCAACCGAGTATATCAAACAGATGAGCAAAGGCATGTGTCGCGCGGCTCAGCTGGCGATTATCAAGCGGATGAGCATGCACAGGTGGCGTGGGGCTCCAGCTGTCGATTATCAAGCCAGAAGAGCGGGCAGGTGTCGCCGACTCAGCTGGCGATTATCAGAAGCAGATGAAGCAAACGCTGGGTAATACGCGCGGCTCAGCTGTTGATTTTCAAGCGGATGAACAGGCATGTGTGGCGCGGCACGGCTAAGCGATTTTTCAAGCAGATGAGCAGGCAGGTGTCAGCGCGGCTCGATGTCGATTATCAAAGCAGATGAGCAGGCAGGTGTCGCCTTTGGCTCAGCTGGCAATTATCAAAACAGATGAGCAAACAGGTATCCGCAGGCTCAGCTGGCGGTTATCAAAAGATGAGCGAAGGCGGGTATCGGCCGGCTCAGCTAGCGATTATCAAACAGATGAGCAGCCGGGTGCCGGCGGCGGCTCAGCTGTCGATTATCAAGCAGATGAGCAGGCGGGTGTCGGCGGCGGCTCAAGCCGTTTATCAAGCAGATGAGCAGATGGGTGTCGCGGCATTGGCTCCAGCTCACCGGATATCAAGCAGATGAGCAGGCAGGTGTCGCATTGGCTCGGCTGTCGATTATCAAGCAGATGAGCAGGCAGGTGTCAGCGGATCAGTTTCGATTATCAAGCAGATGAACGAGCGGGTATAGCGGGCGCTCAGCGTATATCAAAAAGATGAACAGGCAGGTGTCGGCTCCTCGGTTGGCGATAATCAAGCAGATGAACGCAGGCTGGTGTCGTGAGCTCGGCTGTCGATTATAAAGCAGATGAGCAGGCAGGTGTCGTGTGAGCTCAGCTGACGATTATCAAGCAGATGAGCAGGCAGGTGCTCGCGCTGGCTCAGCTGGTGATTATCAAAAGATTGAGCAGGCAGGTGTCAGCGGCTCAGCTGTCGATTATCAGATTATGAACAGGCAGGTGTCACCGCGGCTCAGCTGGCGTATATCAAGTGAATGAACAGGCGGGCTTGGCGGCGGCTCGGCTGTGTATATCAAGCAGATGAGCAGGCATGTGTCGCGCGGTTCAGTTTTCGATTATCAAGCAGATGAGCAAGCAGGTGTCTACAGCTCAGCTGTCGATTATCAAGCAGAAGAACAGGCGGGTGTCGCGAGACTCAACTGGCGATTATCAAGCAGATGAGCAGACTGGTGTCGGCGGCTCGGCTGGCGATTATCAAAAGATGAGGAAGCAGGTATCGCGCTGGCTCAGCTGCGATTATCAAAAGATGAGCAGGCGGGTGTCGCGCGGCTCGGCTGGCGATTATCAAGCAGATGAGCAGGCAGGTGTACAGCGCGGCTCAGCTGTCGATTATAATGCGGAGAAGTAGGCAGGCAGGTGTGTACGGCTCAACTGCGATTATCAAGCAGATGAGCAGTAGGTGTCGCGTGGCTCAGTTGGCGATTATCAAGCAGATGAGCGAGCATGTGTCGCGCAGCTCAACTGGCGTTACAAGCAGATGAGCAAACGGGTGTCCTTGAGGCTCAGCTGGCGATTATCAAAAAGATGAACAGGCAAGGTATGCGCCGGGCTCAGCGGGCGCATTATCAAAAAGATGAGCAGGCGGTTGTGTGCGTCTCTCGGCTATGTTTATCAAGCAGATGAGCGGGCGGGTGTCGGCGCTGCTAAGCTGGCGATTATCAAGCAGATGAACGACGGCAGGTGTCAGCGAGCCGCTCGGCTAGCGATTATCAAGCGAAAGAGCAGGCAGGTGTCAGCGAAGCTCAGCTGTCGATTATCAAGAAGATGAACAGGCAGGTGTCCCATGGGCTTTGCTTTTTGATTATCAAGCAGATGAACAGGCAGGTATCGTCGAACTCAGCTGTCAATTATCCAAACAGATGAACAGGCAGGTGTCGGCTCCCTCGGCTGGCGATTATCAAGCAGATGAGCAAACAGGTGTCGCTCGGCTCAGCTGGCGATTATCAAGCAGATGAGCGAGCAGGAATTATCGCCGGAGGCGTGATTATCAGATGAGCAGGCGGGTGTCGCGTGTCCGGCTGTCGATTATCAAGCAGATGAGCGGCAGGTTCCCGTGACTCAGCTGGCGATTATCAAGCAGATGAGCGAACGGGTGTCATGGCGGCTCGGCTATCGATTATCAAGCAGATGAGCAGGCAGGTGGCAGCGGGCTCGGCTGGCGTTATCAAGCAGATGAGCAGGCGGTGTCGGCGCAGCTCGGCTAGCAATTATCAAGCAGATGAGCAGGCAGGTGTCACAGCGTCTCAGCTGTCGATTATCAAGCAGATGAGCGAAGCAGAGTGTCGTGCGGCTCAGCTGTCATTATCAAACGGATCGAGCATTCGGGTGTGCGGGGCTGGCTACCGATTATCAAGCGAATGAGCAGGCGGGTGTGGCATGCTGACTCGGCTGGCGATTATCAAGCAGATGAACAGGCAGGTGTCGCCAGCGTTTCGGCTGTCGTTATCAAGCAGATGAGGAGGGCAGGTGTCGGCGGCTCGGCTGTCAGTTATCAAGCAGATGAGCAGGCAGGTGTCATGCGGCTCAGCTGGTGATTATCAGATGAGCAGACAGGTGTCGGCGGCTCAGCGAAGCGTTATCAAGCAGATGAGCAGGCATGTTCGCGGGGCTCGGCTATCGATTATCAAGTAGATGAGCGCCAGGCAGGTGTCGCGCATCTCAGCTGGCGATTATCAAGCAGATGAACAGCAGCGGTGTCGCGGCTGCGCTGTCGTTTTCAAAACAGATCGAGCAGGCAGGTGTCGCCCGGCTCCGGCCTGGCGAGTTATCAAACAGAGGAGCGAGGCGGCGGGTGTCGTAGCGGCTCAGCTGCCGATTATCAAAGCGAATGGATGAGCAGGCAGGTGTGGCGCGGCTCACTGTCTATTATCAAGCAGATGAACAGACAGGGTGTCGGATGCGGCTCGGCTGGCGATTATCAAAGAATGAGCAGGCAGGTGTCGTAGCGACACTATCGTTATCAAGCAGATGAGCGGCCAGGTGTCGCGGCGGCTCAGCTGTCAATTATCAAGCAGATGAGCAGGCAGGTGTCGCAGCGGCTCAACCGTGATTATCAAAGCAGATGAGCAGGCGGGTGTCAGCGTGGCTCAGCTGGCGATTATCAAGCAGATGAGCAGGAGCAGGTGTCCCGCGGCTCAGCTGGCGATTATCAAGCAGATGAGCAGGCAGGTGTACGCGCGGCTCGGCTGGCGATTATCAAGCAGATGAGCAGGCAGGTGTCTGGGCTCAGCTGTGATTATCAAGCAGATGAGCAGGCAGGCAACTCGCGAGGACTCGGCTAAGCGATTATCAAGCAGATGAGCAGGCAGGTGTCGGCCTCGGCCCACCTGGCGATTATCAAGCAGATGAACAGGCAGGTGTGTGCGGCTCGGCTGTCGATTATCAAGCGGATGAGCAGGCGCGGAAGGTGTCAGCGGCGGCTCGGCTGGCAATTATCAGCAGATGAGCGGGCAGGTGTCCACGCAGCTCAGCTATCCGATTATCAGCGCAGATGAGCAGGCGGGTGTCGCGGGCTCTGGCTGGTGATTATCAGCAGATGAGCAGGCAGGTCGTCGCGTGGCTCAGCTGGCGGTTATCAAAAAGAATGGCAGGAAGGTATCGCGCGGCTCAGGGCCATTATCAAGCAGATGAGCAGGCAGGTGTCGCGCCCGGCTCTGCTGGCGATTACCAAAAACAGATGAGCAGGCAGGTGTCACAGCGGTTCCGGCTGTCGATTATCAAGCAGATGAGCAGGCAGGTGTCCGTGGCGGCTCAGCTGGCGATTATCAACATTTGAGCATGCAGGTGTCGCGGGGTTCATTTGCGATTATCAAGCAGATGAGCAGGCAGGTGTCGCTAGCGGCTCAGCTGGCGATAATCAAGCAGATGAGCAGGCAGGTGTCGCTCAGCTCAGCTGGCGATTATCAAACAGAAAGAGCGGAAGGCGGAGTGTCGTGTGGCTGGGCTGTCGATTATGAAGCGAATGAGCAGGCAGGTGTAGCGCGGTTCTCAGTTGGCGATTATCAAGCAGATGAGCAGGCAGGTGTCAAAGAGCGCAGCTGGCGATTATCAAAGGTGAACAGGCAGGTATCGGCTCCTCGGCTGGCGATTATCAAGCAGATGAGCAGGCAGGTGTCCGCTTCTCAGCTGGCGATTATCAAACAGATGAACAGGCGGGTGCCATGCGGCTCAGCTGGTGATTATCAAGCAGATGAGCAGGCAGGTGTCGCGTGACTCCAGCTTCAATTATCAAGCAGATGAGCAGGCAGGTGTCCTGAGCGTACCTGGTATATCAGAAGCACATGATGAAAAGGCAGGTGTCGCGCGGCTCGGCTGTCGATTGAAGCTGATGAGCAGGCGGAGGTATCGCGTGGCTCCAGCGGTCGTATATCAAAATGAGCAGGCAGGTATTGGCTCGGCTCAACTGGCGATTATCAAGCAGATGAGCAGGCAGGGTGTCGCGGCTCAGCTGGCGTATATCAAAGCAGATGAGCAGGCAGGTGTCAGCGGTGGCTCAGCTGGCGATTATCAAGCAGATGAACAGGCAGGTGTCCCGCGGCTCAGCTGGGCGATTATCAAGCAGATGAGCAGGCAGGTGTCGCAGGTGGGGACCTCGGCTGGCGATTATCAAGCGAATGAGCAGGCAGGTGTGTCGCAGTGGCTCAGCTGGCGATTATCAAGCAGATGAGCAGGCAGGTGTCAGCGCGGCTCAGCTGGCGATTATCAAGCAGATGAGCAGGCAGGTGTCGCAGCGGCTCAGCTGGCGATTATCAAGCAGATGAGCAGGCAGGTGTCACGGCGGCTCAGCTGGCGATTATCAAGCAGATGAGCAGGCAGGTGTCGCGTGGCTCAGCTGGCGTAGTATCAAGCGAGATGAGCAGGCAGGTGTCGCGCGGCTTCAGCCAGCGTATATCAAGCAGATGAGCAGGCAGGTGTCGCGTGGCTCGGCTGGCGTATATCAGGCAGATGAGCAGGCAGGTGTCGCGCAGCTCAGCTGGCGATTATCAAGCAGATGAGCAGGCAGGTGTCGCGCGGCTCAGCTGGCGATTATCAAGCAGAATGAGCAGGCAGTTGGTGTATCGCGAATGGCTCAGCTGGTGATTATCAAGCAGATGAGCAGGCAGGTGTCGCGCGGCTCAACTGGCGATTATCAAGCAGATGAGCAGGCAGGTGTCGGAGGCTCAGCTGGTGATTATCAAGCGAGATGAGCAGGCAGGTGTCGCGAGCGGCTCAGCTGGCGATTATCAAGCAGATGAGCAGGCAGGTGTCGCTCGGCTCAGCTGGCGATTATCAGGCAGATGAGCAGGCAGGTGTCGCGGCGGCTCAGCTGGCGATTATCAGCAGATGAGCAGGCAGGTGTCGGGCGGCTCAGCTGGCGATTATCAAGCAGATGAGCAGGCAGGTGTCGCGGCTCAGCTGAACAGTATCAAGCAGATGAGCAGGCAGGTGTCACTCGCTCTGGCTGGCGATTATCAAGCAGATGAGCAGGCAGGTGTCGCGCGGCTCAGCTGGCGATTATCAGGCAGATGAGCAGGCAGGTGTCAAGCAGCTCAGCTGGCGATTATCGAGCAGATGAGCGGGCAGGTGTCGTGGCGGCTCAGCTGGCGATTATCAAGCGAATGAGCAGGCAGGTGTCGCGCGGCTCAGCTGGCGATTATCAAGCAGATGAGCAGGCAGGTGTCGCCGCGCGGCTCCAGCTGGCAGATGAGCATCAGGTGCAGATGAGCAGGCAGGTGAGCAGGCGGTGGCTCAGCTGGCGATTATCAGGCAGATGAGCAGGCAGGTGTCGGCGGCTCGGCTGGCGATTATCAAGCAGATGAGCAGGCGGGTCGCGCCGGGCTCAGCTGGCGAGTATCAGGCAGATGAGCAGGCAGGTGTCGCGCGGCTCGGCTGGCGATTATCAGGCGAATGAGCAGGCAGGTGTCGCGCGGCTCAGCTGGCGTTATCAAGCAGATGAGCAGGCAGGTGTCGGCGCGGCTCAGCTGGCGATTATCAAGCAGATGAGCAGGCGGGTGTGGCCATTATCAAGCAGATGAGCAGGCTGGCGATTATCACGCAGATGAACAGGCAGGTGTCGCGGGGCTCAGCTGGCGATTATCAAGCAGATGAGCAGGCAGGTGTCATGCGCGGCTCAGCTGTCGATTATCAAGCAGATGAGCAGGCGGGTGTCGCGCGGCGCTGCTCAGGCAAATGAGCAGCTGGCTCACTGATTATCAGGCAGATGAGCAGGCAGGGTGTCGCGGCTCAGCTGGAGAGTATCAAGCAGATGAGCAGGCAGGTGTCGCGCGCGACTCAGCTGGCGTTATCAAGCAGATGAGTAGGCAGGTGTCGCGGCGGCTCAGCTGGCGATTATCAAGCAGATGAGCAGGCAGGTGTCCCTTTGCGGCTCAGCTGGCTGATTATCAAGCAGATGAGCAGGCAGGTGTCCGCGGCTCTGCTGGCGATTATCAAGCAGATGAGCAGGCAGGTGTCGGCGTGGCTCAGCTGGCGAGTATCAAGCTGGATGAGCGGCGGGTGTCGCCGCGGCTCAGCTGTGATTATCAGGCAGATGAGCAGGCAGGTGTCGCGCTGACTCAGCTGGCATTATCAAGCAGATGGGCAGGCAGGTGTCGCGCAACTCACCTGGCGAGTATCAAAACAGATGAGCGAGCAGGTGTCGCGCGGCTCAGCTGGCGAATTATCAGGCTGATGAGCAGGCAGGTGTCGCGGGCTCCCAGCTGGCGAGTATGTCGGCAGATGAGCAAACAGGTGTCACGTGCGGCTCAGCTGGCAATTATCAAGCAGATGAACAGGCAGGTGTCTGCGGCTCAGCTGGCGATTATCAAGGCAGATGAGCAGGGCAGGTGTCACGTAGTTTCAGCTCCCGATTATCAAAGCAGGCGAACAGGCAGGTGTCGCGAAGCTCAGCTGGCAATTATCAAGCAGATGAGCAGGAAGGTGTCGCGCAGCTCAGCTGGTGATTATCAAGCAGATGAGCAAGCAGGTATCAGCGGCTCAACTGGCGATTATCAAGCAGATGAGCATGCAGGTATTGCGGGGCTCAGCTGCTCGATTATCGAAGCAGATGAGCAGGCGGGTAGCCATTTCGGCTCAGCTGGCGTTATCAAGCAGATGAACAGGCGGGTGTCGGCACGGCTCAGCTGTCGATTATCAGGCAGATTAGCAAGCAGGTGTCGTGCGGCTCAGCTGTGATTATCAAGCAGATGAGCAGGCAGGTGTCTCCGCGGCTCAGCTGGCGATTATCAAGCAGATGAGCAGGCAGGTGTCCGCGAGCTCCGCTGGCGATTATCAAGTGGATGAACAGGCAGGTGTCGGCGGCGGCTCAGCTGTGATTATCAAGCAGATGAGCAGGCAGGTGTCGCGTGACTCGGCTGGCGTTATCAAGCAGATGAGCAGACAGGTGTGTCACGCGGCTCAGCTAAGCGTTATCAAACAGATGAACAGGTATGTCGCGGCTCAGCTTACCGTTATCAAAGCAGATGAGCAGGCGAGGTGTCGGCTCGGCTCGGCTGGCGATTATCACAGATGAGCAGGCAGGTGTCGCGCCGCTCAGCTGGCAATTATCAAAGAGAGTAGCAGTGGCTGGTGTCCGCCCAGCTCAGCTGGCGATTATCAAGCAGATGAGCAGGCAGGTGTCGCGTGGCTCAGCTGGCGATTATCAAGCAGATGAGCAAAGGCGGGTGTCGCGCGGCGCAGCTGGCGATTATCAGACAGATGAACAGGCGGGTGTCGCCTTTGGCTCAGCTATGTCGATTATCAATCAGATGAGCAGCAGGCAGGTGTCGTGAGGCTCGTGTTGGCGTTATCACAGATGAGCAGGCAGGTTTAGCGGCTCAGCTGGCGATTATCAAGCAGATGAGCAGGCAGGTGTCGCGGCTCAGCTCAGCTGGCGATTATCAAGCAGATGAGCAGGCAGGTGTCGCGCGGCTCAGCTGGCGATTATCAAGCAGATGAGCAGGCAGGTGTCGCGGCGGCTCAGCTGGCGATTATCAAGCAGATGAGCAGGCAGGTGTCGCGGGCTCAGCTGGCGATTATCAAGCAGATGAGCAGGCAGGTGTCGCGCGGCTCAGCTGGCGATTATCAAGCAGATGAGCAGGCAGGTGTCGCGCGGCTCAGCTGGCGATTATCAAGCAGATGAGCAGGCAGGTGTCGCGCGGCTCAGCTGGCGATTATCAAGCAGATGAGCAGGCAGGTGTCAGGCAGGTGTCGCGGCTCAGCTGGCGATTATCAAGCAGATGAGCAGGCAGGTGTCGGCTCAGCTGGCGATTATCAAGCAGATGAGCAGGCAGGTGTCGCGTCGCGGCTCAGCTGGCGATTATCAAGCAGATGAGCAGGCAGGTGTCGCGCGGCTCAGCTGGCGTATCAAGCAGATGAGCAGGCAGGTGTCGCGCGGCTCAGCTGGCGATTATCAAGCAGATGAGCAGGCAGGTGTCGCGCGGCTCAGCTGGCGATTATCAAGCAGATGAGCAGGCAGGTGTCGCGCGGCTCAGCTGGCGATTATCAAGCAGATGAGCAGGCAGGTGTCGCGCGGCTCAGCTGGCGATTATCAAGCAGATGAGCAGGCAGGTGTCGCGGCTCAGCTGGCGATTATCAAGCAGATGAGCAGGCAGGTGTCGCGCGGCTCAGCTGGCGATTATCAAGCAGATGAGCAGGCAGGTGTCGCGCGGCTCAGCTGGCGATTATCAAGCAGATGAGCAGGCAGGTGTCGCGCGCTCAGCTGGCGATTATCAAGCAGATGAGCAGGCAGGTGTCGCGGCTCAGCTGGCGATTATCAAGCAGATGAGCAGGCAGGTGTCGCGCGGCTCAGCTGGCGATTATCAAGCAGATGGGCGAGGCGGGTGTCGCGCCGGCTCAGCTGGTGATTATCAAGCAGATGAGCAGGCAGGTGTCGCGTGGCTCAGCTTATCCTGATCAAGCAGATGAACAACAGCAGTGCGGCGCGGCTCAGCTGGCGATTATCAACAGAAGATCAGCAGGCGGGTGTTCTTGGCGGCTCCCGGCTGGCGATTATAAGCAGACGAGCAGGCAGGTGTCGCGTGGTTCACGAGTGTCGATTATCAAGCAGATGAGCACAGGGTGTAGTTGGCGAATCGGGAGCTCAGGTGTCGCGATTATCAAGCGTCAATGACCGCGGCGACGGCAGGTGTCGCGCAGGTTCAGCTGGCATTATCAAGCAGATGAGCAGGCGGCGGTGTGGCGTGGCTCAGCTGCAATTATCAAAAGATGAGCAGGCAGGTGGACACGCGTAGCTCAGCTGGCAATTATCAAATGAGATGAGCGCAGGCGGGTGTCGCCTTTGGCTCTGCTGGCGATTATCAGCAGATGAGCAGGCAGGTGTCGTCGCGCGGCTCAGCTGGCGATTATCAAGCAGATGAGCAGGCAGGTGTGTCGCGGCTCAGCTGGCGATTATCAAGCAGATGAGCAGGCAGGTGTCGCGCGGCTCAGCTGGCGATTATCAAGCAGATGAGCAGGCAGGTGTCGCGCGGCTCAGCTGGCGATTATCAAGCAGATGAGCAGGCAGGTGTCGCGCGGCTCAGCTGGCGATTATCAAGCAGATGAGCAGGCAGGTGTCGAGCGGCTCAGCTGGCGATTATCAAGCAGAGATGAGCAGGCAGGTGTCGCGCGGCTCAGCTGGCGATTATCAAGCAGATGAGCAGGCAGGGTGTCGCGCGGCTCAGCTGGCGATTATCAAGCAGATGAGCAGGCAGGTGTCGCGCGGCTCAGCTGGCGATTATCAAGCAGATGAGCAGGCAGGTGTCGCGCGGCTCAGCTGGCGATTATCAAGCAGATGAGCAGGCAGGTGTCGCGCGGCTCAGCTGGCGATTATCAAGCAGATGAGCAGGCAGGTGTCGCGCGGCTCAGCTGGCGATTATCAAGCAGATGAGCAGGCAGGTGTCGCGGGCTCAGCTGGCGATTATCAAGCAGATGAGCAGGCAGGTGTCGCGGCGGCTCAGCTGGCGATTATCAAGCAGATGAGCAGGCAGTGTGTCGCGCGGCTCAGCTGGCGATTATCAAGCAGATGAGCAGGCAGGTGTCGCGCGGCTCAGCTGGCGATTATCAAGCAGATGAGCAGGCAGGGTGTCGCGCGGCTCAGCTGGCGATTATCAAGCAGATGAGCAGGCAGGTGTCGCGCGGCTCAGCTGGCGATTATCAAGCAGATGAGCAGGCAGGTGTCGCGGCGGCTCAGCTGGCGATTATCAAGCAGATGAGCAGGCAGGTGTGCGCGCGGCTCAGCTGGCGATTATCAAGCAGATGAGCAGGCAGGTGTCGCGCGCGGCTCAGCTGGCGATTATTATCAAGCAGATGAGCAGGCAGGTGTCGCGCGGCTCAGCTGGCGATTATCAAGCAGATGAGCAGGCAGGTGTCGCGCGCGGCTCAGCTGGCGATTATCAAGCAGATGAGCAGGCAGGTGTCGCGCGGCTCAAGCTGGCGATTATCAAGCAGATGAGCAGGCAGGTGTCGCGGCGGCTCAGCTGGCGATTATCAAGCAGATGAGCAGGCAGGTGTCGCGCGCGGCTCAGCTGGCGATTATCAAGCAGATGAGCAGGCAGTGTCGCGCGGCTCAGCTGGCGATTATCAAGCAGATGAGCAGGCAGGTGTCGCGGCTCAGCTGGCGATTATCAAGCAGATGAGCAGGCAGGTGTCGCGCGGCTCAGCTGGCGATTATCAAGCAGATGAGCAGGCAGGGTGTCGTCGCGGCTCAGCTGGCGATTATCAAGCAGATGAGCAGGCAGGGTGTCGCGCGGCTCAGCTGGCGATTATCAAGCAGATGAGCAGGCAGGGTGTCGCGCGGCTCAGCTGGCGATTATTATCAAGCAGATGAGCAGGCGGGTGTCACGCGGCTCAGCTGTCAATTATCAACAGATGAGCAGGCAGGTGTCGCGGGAAAACGGCGATTATCAAACAGATGGCGAGCGAGCAGGTGTGGCTCGGCTCAGCTGATTAAACAGATGAACAGGGTGGTGTCTCCGTGGTTCAGTTGCCGTTATCAAGCGAATGAGGAGGCGGGTGTCCGCAGCGAATCGGTTTTTCCGATTATCAGCAGATGAGCAGAGCAGGTGTCGCTCGGCTCAGCTGGTGATTCCTCAAAGCGAATGAGCAGGCGGGTGTCGCCCAGCGGCTCAACAGCGATTATCAAGCAGATGAGCAGGCAGGTGTCCAGCGGCTCGGCAACCGATTATCAAGTAGATGAGCAGGCAGGTGTCGCGCATCTCAGCTAGCGTTATCAAGCAGATGAAACGAGTGGGTTTGCGAAACTCGGCTGGCGATTATCAAGCAGATGAGCAGACAGGTTATTAAGCTCGGCTCAGCTGGCGATTATCAAAAAGAGAACAGGCAGGTATCGCGTGACTCGGCTGTCGATTATCAAAGATGAGCAGGCAGGTGTGCTTGTGAC
This sequence comes from Bos mutus, assembly GCF_027580195.1. NCBI lineage: Eukaryota > Metazoa > Chordata > Mammalia > Artiodactyla > Bovidae > Bos > Bos mutus. The sequence continues at coordinate 29,017 of NW_027220107.1, forward strand.
TCAGCTGTCTATGATCAAGCAGATGAGCAGGCAGGTGTGTCGCGGCGGCTCAGCGGCGATTATATGGCAGATGAGCAGGCGGGTGTCGCAGCGGCTCGGCTGGCGATTATCAAGCGAAAGAAGTAGGCAGGTGTCATAGTGGTTCGGCTGTCTCAATTATCATGCTGATGAGCAGGCAGGTGTCGGTGGCTCAGCTGCGATTATCAAGCAGATGAGCTTGGCGGGCAGGTGTCGGCAGCGATTCAGCTGGCGATTATCAAGCAGATGAGCAGGAGGTGTCGCGGGGGCTGGCTGGCGTGTTATCAAGCAGATGAGCAGGCAGGTGTCTCAGCTCAGCTGGCGATTATCAAACAGATGAACAGGCAGGTGTCGCGGGCTCCAGCTCATCGAATATCAAGCAGATGAGCAGGTGGTGTCGCGGGACACAGCTGTCGGATTGTATCAAGCAGATGAGCAGGCAGGTGTCATTTCGGCTCAGCTAGCCTGTCAAGCAGATGAGCAAACGGAATTATCTCGCAGCGGCTCAGCTGGCGATTATCAAGCAGATGAGCAGGTAGGTGTCGCTAGCGGCTCGGCTGGCGATTATCAAGCAGATGAGCGGGCAGGCTGGTATGCGTGTCAGCTGTCAATTATCAAGCAGATGAGCAGGCCAGTGCGTCATGGCTCACTGGCGATTATCAAACAGATGAACAGGTAGGTGTCGCGCGGCTCAGCTGGCGGTTATCAAGCAGATGAACAGGCAGGTATCAAGCAGCGGCTCAGGGACCGATATGAAGCAGATGAGCAGAGCGGGTTCGCGGCGGCTCAGCTGGCGTTATCAGAAAGATGAGCAGGCAGGTGTCCGCATTGCGGTTCCAGTGGCGATTATCAAGCAGATGAGCAGGCGGGTGTGGCGGCGGCTCGGCTGTCCGGGTATCAAAAAGTTGAGCGGCAGGTGTCGCAGCTCGGCTATCGATTATCAAGCAGATGAGCAGGCAGGTGTCGCCGGCGGCTCAGTTGGCGATTTCAAGCAGATGAAGGCGAGTCTTCGCACGCGGCTCGGTTGGCGATTACTCAAGCGAATGAGCAGCAGGCAGTGTGTGCGTGTTGGCTCACCTGGTGATTATAAACAGATGAGCAGGCGGGTGCCGCAGTTCAGTTTCGATTATCAAGCAGATGAACGAGCAGGTATCAGCGGCTCAGATGGCGATTATCAAGCGAATGAACAGGCAGGTGTCAGCGCTCCTCAGTTGGCGATTATCAAGCAGATGAGCAGGCGGGTGTCGCGTAAGCTCAGCTATCAATTATCAAGCAGATGAGCACGGTAGGTGTGGCCCAGCTCAGCTGGTGATTATCAAGCAGATGAGAGCGCAAGGTGGCGCGGCTCAGCCGCTTGATTATCAGCAGATGAGCAGGCAGGTGTCTTGGCTCATCTGTGGATTATCAAGCAGATGAGCAGGCAGGTGTGTCGCGTCAGCTCAGCTGGCATTATCAAGCTGAAGAGCAGGCAGGTGTCACGTGGCTCAGCTGGTGTATATCAAGCAGATGAGCAGGCAGGTGTTGCGCGGCTCAGCTTGCGATTATAAGCAGATGAACAGGCGGAGGTGTCGTGGCTCAGCTGGCGTATTATCAAGCAGATGAGCAGGCAGGTGCGTGGCTCAGCTGCCAGTTATCAAGCAGATGAGCAGGCGGGTGTCATGCGACTCAGCTGTCGATTATCAAGCAGATGAGCAAACAGGTGTTCGTGGCTCAGCTGTCGATTATCAAGCATTTGATGAGCAGGCAGGTGTCGTGGGACGGCTCGGCGATTATCAAGCAGATGAGCAGGCAGGTGCGCGCGGCTCAGCTGGCGATTATCAAGCAGATGAGCAGGCAGGTGTTCGCGCGGCTCGCTTGTTGATTATCAAACAGATGAGCAGGCGGGTGTCGCTCGGCTCAGCCGCGATTACCAAACAGATGAGCAGGCAGGTGTCTCACGGCTCAGCTGGCGATTATCAAAGCAGATGAGCAGGCAGGTCGCCGCGGCTCAGCTGGCGATTATCAAGCAGATGTGCTGGCAGCAGGTGTCGCGCGGTTCGGCTGTCAATTATCAAACAGAAGAGCAGGCAGGCGTCGCGCGGCTCAGCTGTCGATTATCAAGCAGATGAGCGCGGCAGGTGTCGCGGGCTCAGCCGGCGATTATCAAGCAGATGAGCGGGCGGGTGTCGCGGCGGCTCAGCTGGCGTTATCAAGCAGATGAGAAGGATTATGTCGCGCGGCTCAGCTGGCGATTATCAAGCAGATGAGCGGAGCAGGTGCGGCTGACTCGCTGCGCTTGCAAGCGCAGATCACGCAGCGGGTGTCGGCGGCTCAGCTGGCGATTATCAAACGACATGAGCAGGCGGTGTCGGCGTGGCTCACCCAGTTTATCAAGCAATGAGCGCAGGCAAGTGTCGGCAGCGGCTCAGCTGTCGTTATCAAGCAGATGAACAGGCAGGTGTCGCGCGCTCAGTTGGTCGATTATCAAGCAGATGAGCAGGCAGGTGTCGCCGCCGGCTCAGCTGTCGATATATCAAACAGATGAGCAGGTAGGGAGTTTTAGCGGATCGGCTGGCGATTACAAGCAGATGAGCAGACAGGTGCCGCGGGGCTCAGCTACAGCGATTATCGAAACAGATGAGCGGGCATGTGTCGGCGTGGCTCATCTGTGGATTATCAGAAAGCAGATGAGCAGGCAGGTGTCCGCAGCGGTTCAGTTAGCGATTATCAAACAAAAGCGAGCAGGTGAACGTGGCTCAGTAGTATCAAGCATTTGAGCGCAGGTGTCTCGGGTTCAGTTTTGATTATCAAGCAGATGAACAGGCAGGTGTCGCGCTCCTCAGCTGGCGATTATCAAGCAGATGATGAGCGGGCAGGTGTCGCGCTTCTCATCTGCAAAAGCGATTATCAAGCAGATGAGCGGCAGGTGTCCGCGGCGGCTCAGCTGGTGATTATCAAGCGCGAAGAGCAGGCAGGTGTCGCGTGGCTCGGCTGTCGATTATCAAGCAGATGAGCAGGCAGGTGTCACGCGGCTCGCCTGGCGATTACCAAGCAGATGAGCAGGCGGTGACGCAGCGGCTCAGCGCAACCGATTATAAGCTGATGAGCAGCGCAGGTGTCGCGAAGGCTCAGCTGGCGATTATCAAGCAGATGAGCAGAGCAGGTGTCACGTGGCTCAGCTGGCGAGTTATCAAGCAGATGAGCAGGCAGGTGTCGCGAGCGGCTCAGCTGGCGATTATCAAACAGATGAGCAGGCAGGTGTTGCAGCGGCTCAGCCTGTATTATCAAAAACGATGAGCAGGCAGGTGTCGCGCGGCTCAGCTGTCGATTATCAACAGATGAGCAGGCAGCGTGTCGCGCTGGCTCAGCTGGCCACAGTCAAGCGAATGAGCAGACGGGTGTCGCTGTGGCTCGGCTGGCGGTATCAAACAGATGAGCGGCAGGTATCGCGCTCCACAGCTATCGATATCAAGCAGATGAGCGCGAGCAGGTGTCGCCAGCGACTCAGCTGGCGATTATCAAGCAGATGAACAGGCAGGCAGGTGTCGCGCGGCTCAACAAGCGATTATCAAGCAGATGAGCAGGCAGGTGTCGGCGGCGACTCGGCGGCGTTATCAAGCGAATGAGCAGGCAGGTGTCTCCGCGGCTCAGCTCGCGAATTATCAAGCGAATAGGCAGGCGGAATTGTCGTGGCGTCTCAGCTGCCGATTATCAAGCAGATGAGCAGGCTTGGTGTCGCGCGGTTCAGCTATCCAATTATCAAGCAGATGAGCATTCAGGCGTCGCGCGGCTCAGATGTCGATTATCAAACTGAATGAGCAGGCAGGTGTCGCGGGGCTCATTTGCGCGATTATCAAGCAGATGAGCAGCGGGTGTCAGCGCATCTCAGGTGGCGATTATCAAGCAGATGAGCAGGCGGGTGTCGGCGGCTCAGCTGGCGATTATCAAAGCAGATGAAGCAGGCGGGTGTCGCGTGGCTCGGCTGGCGATTATCAAGCAGATGAGCAGGCAGGTGTTGCGCGGCTCAGCTGGCGATTATCAAGCAGATGAGCAGGCAGGTGTCGCGTGGCTCAGCTGTCGATTATCAGCAGATGAGCGCGAAGGCAGGTGTCGCGCGGCTCAGCTAGCGATTATCAAGCAGATGAACAGGCGGGTGTGCGGCTCGGCTGTGGCGATTATCAAACAGATGAGCAGGCAGGTGTCGCGGGGCTCAGCTGTCGATTATCAAGCGATGAGCAGACAGGTGTGTTGCGGCTCAGTTGGCGATTATCAAGCAGATGAGCAGGCAGGTGTGCGCCGCGGCTCAGCTGGCGATTATCAAGCAGATGAGCAGGCAGGTGTCGCGTGGCTCAGCTGGCGATTATCAAGCAGATGAGCAGGCAGGTGTCACGCGGCTCAGCTGGCATATATCAAGCAAGAATGAGCAGGCAGGTGTCGCGGCTCACTGGCGTATATCAAGCAGATGCACAGGCAGGTGTGCCTTGGTTCCTTTTGATTATCAAGCAGATGAACAGGCAGGTGTCGCGCGGCTCAGCTGGCGATTATCAAGCAGATGAGCAGGCAGGTGTCGCGCGGCTCAGCTGGCGTTATCAAGCAGATGAGCGAGCAGGTGTTCGCGGCTCAGCTGGCGATTATCAAAAGCAGATGAGCAGGCAGGTGTCGCGCGCAGCTCAGCTGGCGATTATCAAGCAGATGAGCAGGCAGAAAGGTCGCGCGGCTCAGCTGGCGATTATCAAGGCAGATGAGCAGGCAGGTGTCGCGGGGCTCAGCTGGCGATTATCAAGCAGATGAGCAGGCAGGTGTCGCGGCTCGGCTCAGCTGGCGATTATCAAGCAGATGAGCAGGCAGGTGTCGCTGTGGCGGCTCAGCTGGCGATTATCAAGCAGATGAGCAGGCAGGTGTCGCAGCGGCTCAGCTGGCGCGATTATCAGGCAGATGAGCAGGCGGGTGTCGCGTGGCTCAGCTGGCGATTATCAAGCAGATGAGCAGGCAGGTGTCGCGGCTCAGCTGGCGATTATCAGGCAGATGAGCAGGCAGGTGTCGCGCGGCTCAGCTGGCGATTATCAAGCAGATGAGCAGGCAGGTGTCTCGCTGGCTCAGCTGGCGATTATCAAGCAGATGAGCAGGCAGGTGTCGCGGCGGCTCAGCTGGCGATTATCGAAGCAGATGAATCAAGTCAGATGAGCAGGCAGGTGTCGCGCGGCTCAGCTATCGATTATCAAGCAGAATGAGCAGGCGGAGTCGCCTTTGGCTCAGCTAGCGATTATCAAAAGATCAGGACAGCAGAGTGTGTGCCGCTCAGGTGTCGATTATCGGGCAGATGAGCAGGCAGGTGTCAGCGCAGCTCAGCTGGCGATTATCAAGCGGAATGAGCAGGCAGGTGTCAGGGCTCAGCTGGCGATTATCAAGCAGATGGCAGGCAGGTGTCGCGTGGCTCAGTTGGCGATTATCGAAGCAGAATCGCGAGCGGGTCCATCGGGCTCGGTTGCGATTATCAGGCAGATAAAGCAAAGCGGTATGTGAGGCCTCAGCTGCACCGATTATCAGAAGCGGATGAGCAGGCGTGTTGCTCAGCTCAGTTGGCGATTATCAAGCGAATGAGCAGGCAAGCGTTTGCAGCAGGCTCAGTTGGCGATTATCAAGCAGATAAACAAGCAAGTGTCGTGGCGGCTCAGTTATCGATTATCAAAAGCAGATGAGCAGGGCAGAGTGTCAGCGCAGCTCGGTGGCGATTATCAAGCAGATGAGCAGGCAGGTGTTCTGGCTCAGCTGGCGATTATCAAACAGATGAAGGCAGGCAGGGTGTCAGCGGCTCAGCTGGCGATTATCAAGCAGATGAGCAGGCAGGTGTGCGCGGGGCTCGGCTACAATTATCAAGCAGATGAGCAGGCAGGTGTGTGCGGCTCAGCTGGCGATTATCAAACAGATGAGCAGGCAGGTGTCCAGCGAGACTCAGGTGACGATTATCAAGCAGAGGAGCAGGCAGGTGTCAGCTCTCCAGCTGGCGATTATCAAGCATTTGAGCAGGCAGATGTGTCTCAGCAGCTCAGCTGGCGATTATCAAGCAGATGAACAGGCAGGTGTCGCCGGGGCTCAGCTGGCGATTTTCAAGGCAGATGAGCAGGCAGGTGTCACGCGGCTCAGCTGTGGATTATCAAGCAGAGAGCAGGCGGGTGTCCACCAGCGACTCAGCTAGCTTTTCAAACAGAAGCCGCAGGCAGGTGTCGCGGGGCTCGGATGTCGTATATCAAGCAATGATCGAGCAGGTGTCGTGGCGGTTCCAGTTTTTGATTATCAGGCAGATGAACAGGCAGGTGTATAGCAGGCTCAACTGGCGAAGTTCAATCAGATGAAACAGGCAGGTATCCGTGGCTCAGGTACGATTATCAAGCAGATGGGCAGGCAGGTGTCCGCAGCTCAGCTGCGGCGATTATCAGGCAGATGAGCAGGCAGGTATCGCGGCTCCAACTGGCGATTATCAAAAGATGAGCAGGCGGAGTGTCATGGAAGCTCAGCTGGCGATTTTCAAGCAGATGAACGAACAGGTGTCGTGGCGTGGCTCATCTGGCGTTATCAGGCAGATGAGCAGGCAGGTTCGCGAGGCTCAGTTGGCGTCATCAAGCAGAATGAAGCAGAAGGCAGGTGTCTCGCGGCTCAGCTAGCCGATTATCAAGCAGATGAGCAGGCTGGTTTTACGCCGGCTCAGCTGGCGATTATCAAGCAGATGAGCAGACAGGTATTCTGCAGCAGCTCAGCTGGCGATTATCAAGCAGATGAACAGGCAAGGTGTCGCGTTGCTCAGCTGGCGATTATCAAGCAGATGAGCAGCGTATTGGCGCGGCAATCGGCTGTCTATTATCAAGCAGATGAGCAGGCAGGTGTCGCGCGGATCGGCTGGCGATTATCAAGCAGATGAGCAGGCGGGTGTGAGCGGCTCAGCTGGCGATTATCAAGCAGATGAACGAAGGCAGGTGTTGCGGGATTAAACGGCTGGCCCGATCATCAGAAGCGGATGAGCAGGCAGGTGTCACGTGGCTCAGCTGGCATTTTATCAAGCAGATGAGCAGGCGGGTGTCGCGGGCTCGGCTGGCGATTATCAAACAGATGAGCGAGCAGGTGTCGGCTCCCAGCTGGCGATTATCAACAGATGAGACAGGCAGGTGTCGGCGTCGCGCATCTTTGTTGCGAGTTATCAGGCAGATGAGCAGGCAAAGTGTCGTGGCGGCTCAGCTGGCAATTATCAGACAGATGAGCAGGCGGGTGTCCGCGCGGCTCAGCTAACAATTTCAAGCAAATGAGCAGGCAGGTGTCATCAGCGGCTCATCTGGCGAAGTATCAAAACAGATGCGGCGGGGCAGGCTCAGCTGGCGATTATCAAGCAGATGAGCAGCTGGAGGTAACAAGCTGTCGATTATCAAACGGAAAAGGCAGGTGTCGTGGCAAGCTGAGCTGGCGAGTATTAGTCGAATGAGCAGAGCGGAGTCTCGTGCGGTCAGCTATCCCGATTATAAAACAGATGAGCAGAGCATGTATCCGCGCTGGCTGGCTGTCGATTATCAGGCGAATGGGCAGGCGACAGCTATCAAACCAACTATCGGCGAGTATCAAGCAGAATAGCAGAGCAGGTGTCGTGTTAGCTCACCTAAGCGACTATCAGGCAGATGAAACAGGCAGGTGTCGCGGGGCTCAGCTGGCTATAATCAAGCAGATGAGCAGGCGGTGTCGTCTTGGCTCAGCTGGCGTATATCAGGCAGATGAGCAGGCAGGTGTCGTCGCGGCTCAGCTGGCGATTATCAAGCAGATGAGCAGGCAGGTGTCGCGTGGCTCAGCTATCGATTATCAATCAGATGAGCAGGCAGGTGGTGCTCCTCAGCTGGCGATTATCAGGCAGATGAGCAGGCAGGTGTCCGCAGGGGCTCAGCTGGCGATTATCAAGCAGATGAGCAGGCAGGTGTCGGCGGGCTAAGCTGCGTTATCAAGCAGATGAGCAGGCGGGTTATCCGCGCGGCTCAGCTACTTGAAGTATCAAACAGATAAGAAAAGCAAATTATCAGCAACTCAACTAAATATCAAACAGATGAGAAGAGCAGGTGTCCAGCGTCTCAGCTGGCAGTATGGAGCAGATGAAGCAGGCAGGTGTCGCGCGCTCAGCTGGCGATTATCAAGCAGATGAGCAGGCAGGTGTCGCGGCTCAGCTGGCGATTATCAAGCAGATGAGCAGGCAGGTGTCGCGCGGCTCAGCTGGCGATTATCAAGCAGATGAGCAGGCAGGTGTCGCGCGGCTCAGCTGGCGATTATCAAGCAGATGAGCAGGCAGGTGTCGCGTGGCGGCTCAGCTGGCGATTATCAAGCAGATGAGCAGGCAGGTGTCGCGCGGCTCAGCTGGCGATTATCAAGCAGAGATGAGCAGGCAGGTGTCGCGCGGCTCAGCTGGCGATTATCAAGCAGATGAGCAGGCAGGTGTCGCGCGGCTCAGCTGGCGATTATCAAGCAGATGAGCAGGCAGGTGTGTCGGCGGCTCAGCTGGCGATTATATCAAGCAGATGAGCAGGCAGGTGTCGCGCGGCTCAGCTGGCGATTATCAAGCAGATGAGCAGGCAGGTGTCGCGCGGCTCAGCTGGCGATTATCAAGCAGATGAGCAGGCAGGGTGTCGCGCGGCTCAGCTGGCGATTATCAAGCAGATGAGCAGGCAGGTGTCGAGCGCGGCTCAGCTGGCGATTATCAAGCAGATGAGCAGGCAGGTGTGTCGCGGCTCAGCTGGCGATTATCAAGCAGATGAGCAGGCAGGTGTCGCGCGGCTCAGCTGGCGATTATCAAGCAGATGAGCAGGCAGGTGTCGCGCGGCTCAGCTGGCGATTATCAAGCAGATGAGCAGGCAGGTGTCGCGGCGGCTCAGCTGGCGATTATCAAGCAGATGAGCAGGCAGGTGTCGCGCGGCTCAGCTGGCGATTATCAAGCAGATGAGCAGGCAGGTGTCGCGCGGCTCAGCTGGCGATTATCAAGCAGATGAGCAGGCAGGTGTCGCGCGGCTCAGCTGGCGATTATCAAGCAGATGAGCAGGCGTGTCGCGCGGCTCAGCTGGCGATTATCAAGCAGATGAGCAGGCAGGTGTGTCGCGCGGCTCAGCTGGCGATTATCAAGCAGATGAGCAGGCAGGTGTCGCGCGGCTCAGCTGGCGATTATCAAGCAGATGAGCAGGCAGGTGTCGCGCGGCTCAGCTGGCGATTATCAAGCAGATGAGCAGGCAGGTGTCGCGGCGGCTCAGCTGTCGATTATCAAGCAGATGAGCAGATTATCAAGCGGATCAGCTGGCGATTATCAAGCAGATGAGCAGGCAGGCAGGTGTCGTCGCGGCTCAGCTGGCGATTATCAAGCAGATGAGCAGGCAGGTGTCGCGCGGCTCAGCTGGCGATTATCAAGCAGAAGCAGGCAGGCAGGTGTCGCGCGGCTCAGCTGGCGATTATCAAGCAGATGAGCAGGCAGGTGTCGCGCGGCTCAGCTGGCGATTATCAAGCAGATGAGCAGGCAGGTGTCGCGCGCGGCTCAGCTGGCGATTATCAAGCAGATGAGCAGGGCAGGTGTCGCGGCTCAGCTGGCGATTATCAAGCAGATGAGCAGGCAGGTGTCGCGCGGCTCAGCTGGCGATTATCAAGCAGATGAGCAGGCAGGTGTCGCGCGGCTCAGCTGGCATTATTATCAAGCAGATGAGCAGGCAGGTGTCGCGCGGCTCAGCTGGCGATTATCAAGCAGATGAGCAGGCAGGTGGTGTCGCGTGGCTCAGCTGGCGATTATCAAGCAGATGAGCAGGCAGGTGTCGCGGCGGCTCAGCTGGCGATTATCAAGCAGATGAGCAGGCAGGCAGGTGTCGCGCGGCTCAGCTGGCGATTATCAAGCAGATGAGCAGGCAGGTGTGTCGCGGCGGCTCAGCTGGCGATTATCAAGCAGATGAGCAGGCAGGTGTCGCGCGGCTCAGCTGGCGATTATCAAGCAGATGAGCAGGCAGGTGTCGTCGCGGCTCAGCTGCGCGATTATCAAGCAGATGAGCAGGCAGGTGTCGCGCGGCTCAGCTGGCGATTATCAAGCAGATGAGCAGGCAGGTGTCGCGCGGCTCAGCTGGCGATTATCAAGCAGATGAGCAGGCAGGTGTCGCGCGCGGCTCAGCTGGCGATTATCAAGCAGATGAGCAGGCAGGTGTCGCGCGGCTCAGCTGGCGATTATCAAGCAGATGAGCAGGCAGGTGTCGCGCGGCTCAGCTGGCGATTATCAAGCAGATGAGCAGGCAGGTGTCGCGCGGCTCAGCTGGCGATTATCAAGCAGATGAGCAGCAGGCAGGCAGGTGTCGCGGCTCAGCTGGCGATTATCAAGCAGATGAGCAGGCAGGGTGTCGCGCGGCTCAGCTGGCGATTATCAAGCAGATGAGCAGGCAGGTGTCGCGCGGCTCAGCTGGCGATTTATCAAGCAGATGAGCAGGCAGGTGTCGCGCGGCTCAGCTGGCGATTATCAAGCAGATGAGCAGGCAGGTGTCGCGGCTCAGCTGGCGATTATCAAGCAGATGAGCAGGCAGGTGTCGCGGCGGCTCAGCTGGCGATTATCAAGCAGATGAGCAGGCAGGTGTCGCGGCTCAGCTGGCGATTATCAAGCAGCAGATGAGCAGGCAGGTGTCGCGCGGCTCAGCTGGCGATTATCAAGCAGATGAGCAGGCAGGTGTCGCGCGGCTCAGCTGGCGATTATCAAGCAGATGAGCAGGCAGGTGTCGCGGGCTCAGCTGGCGATTATCAGCAGATGAGCAGGCAGGTGTGTATCGGCTCAGCTGGCGATTATATCAAGCAGATGAGCAGGCAGGTGGTGCGCGGCTCAGCTGGCGATTATCAAGCAGATGAGCAGGCAGGTGTCGCGGCTCAGCTGGCGATTATCAAGCAGATGAGCAGGCAGGTGTCGCGCGGCTCAGCTGGCGATTATCAAGCAGATGAGCAGGCAGGTGTCGAGCGGCTCAGCTGGCGATTATCAGCAGCAGATGAGCAGGCAGGTGTCGCGCGGCTCAGCTGGCGATTATCAAGCAGATGAGCAGGCAGGTGTCGCGCGGCTCAGCTGGCGATTATCAAGCAGATGAGCAGGCAGGTGTCGCGCGGCTCAGCTGGCGATTATCAAGCAGATGAGCAGGCAGGTGTCGCGGCTCAGCTGGCGATTATCAAGCAGATGAGCAGGCAGGTGTCGCGCGGGCTCAGCTGGCGATTATCAAGCAGATGAGCAGGCAGGTGTCGCGCGGCTCAGCTGGCGATTAGTATCAAGCAGATGAGCAGGCAGGTGTCGCGGCGGCTCAGCTGGCGATTATCAAGCAGATGAGCAGGCAGGTGTCGCGCGGCTCAGCTGGCGATTATCAAGCAGATGAGCAGGCAGGTGTCGCGCGGCTCAGCTCTCGATTATCAAGCAGATGAGCAGGCAGGTGTCGCGCGGCTCAGCTGGCGATTATCAAGCAGATGAGCAGGCAGGTGTCGCGCGGCTCAGCTGGCGATTATCAAGCAGATGAGCAGGCAGGTGTCGCGCGGCTCAGCTGGCGATTATCAAGCAGATGAGCAGGCAGGTGTGTCGCGGCTCAGCTGGCGATTATCAAGCAGATGAGCAGGCAGGTGTCGCGCGGCTCAGCTGGCGATTATCAAGCAGATGAGCAGGCAGGGTGTCGCGGCTCAGCTGGCGATTATCAAGCAGATGAGCAGGCAGGTGTCGCGCGGCTCATCTGGCGATTATCAAGCAGATGAGCAGGCAGGTGTCGCACGGCTCAGCTGGCGATTTCAAGCAGATGAGCAGGCAGGTGTCGCGCGGCTCAGCTGGCGATTATCAAGCAGATGAGCAGGCAGGTGTCGCGCGGCTCAGCTGGCGATTATCAAGCAGATGAGCAGGCAGGTGTCGCGGCTCAGCTGGCGATTATCAAGCAGATGAGCAGGCAGGTGTCGCGCGGCTCAGCTGGCGATTATCAAGCAGATGAGCAGGCAGGTCGCGCGGCTCAGCTGGCGATTATCAAGCAGATGAGCAGGCAGGTGTCGCGCGGCTCAGCTGGCGATTATCAAGCAGATGAGCAGGCAGGTGTCGCGCGGCTCAGCTGGCGATTATCAAGCAGATGAGCAGGCAGGTGTCGCGCGGCTCAGCTGGCGATTATCAAGCAGATGAGCAGGCAGGTGTCGCGCGGCTCAGCTGGCGATTATCAAGCAGATGAGCAGGCAGGTGTCGCGCGGCTCAGCTGGCGATTATCAAGCAGATGAGCAGGCAGGTGTCGCGCGGCTCAGCTGGCGATTATCAAGCAGTGAGCAGGCAGGTGTCGCGCGGCTCAGCTGGCGATTATCAAGCAGATGAGCAGGCAGGTGTGTCGCGGCTCAGCTGGCGATTATCAAGCAGATGAGCAGGCAGGTGTCGCGGCTCAGCTGGCGATTATCAAGCAGATGAGCAGGCAGGTGTCGCGCGGCTCAGCTGGCGATTATCAAGCAGATGAGCAGGCAGGTGTCGCGCGGCTCAGCTGGCGATTATCAAGCAGATGAGCAGGCAGGTGTCGCGGCTCAGCTGGCGATTATATCAAGCAGATGAGCAGGCAGGGTGTCGCGCGGCTCAGCTGGCGATTATCAAGCAGATGAGCAGGCAGGTGTAACGCCGGCTCATCCTGGCAAGTATCAGGCGATGAGCAGGCAGTGTCGCAAAATTTGTTGTCGAGTATCGGGCAGATGATCAGGCAGGTGTCATGTAGCTCACCTGGGGCTATCAGCAGATGAGCAGGCAGTGTCTTTGGGTGGCTCTGCTGGCGGTATCAAACGAGATGAGCAGGCAGGTGTCGCGCGCCCAGCCGCGATTATCAGCAGATGCGCAGGCAGGTGCCCATGAGGCCTCAGCCTAAGCGAATTATCGACAGATGAGCAGGTAGGTGTCGTGTTCTGTGCTCCAGCAAGTATCAGAACAGATAAACAGGCAGGTGTCCCGCGGCTCACCCCATCGAACAGATGAGCAGGCAGGTGTCCCAGTGGCTCAGTCCGATTTTCAAGCAGATGAGCTGGCAGGTGTTCGCGCGGCCCAGCTTGTGAGATTATCAGAGCAAGATGAGCAGGCAGGTGTTCGCGCGGCTCAGCCGTCATTATCAGATGAGCAGGCAGGTGTCGGCGGCTCAGCTGGCGATTATCAAGCAGATGAGCAGGCAGGTGTCGCGCGGCTCAGCTGGCGATTATCAAGCAGATGAGCAGGCAGGTGTCGCGCGGCTCAGCTGGCGATTATCAAGCAGATGAGCAGGCAGGTGTCGCGCGGCTCAGCTGTCGATTATCAAGCAGATGAGCAGCAGGGTGTCGCGCGGCTCAGCTGGCGATTATCAAGCAGATGAGCAGGCAGGTGTCGCGCGGCTCAGCTGGCGATTATCAAGCAGATGAGCAGGCAGGTGTCGCGCGGCTCAGCTGGCGATTATCAAGCAGATGAGCAGGCAGGTGTCGCGCGGCTCAGCTGGCGATTATCAAGCAGATGAGCAGGCAGGTGTCGCGCGGCTCAGCTGGCGATTATCAAGCAGATGAGCAGGCAGGTGTCGCGCGGCTCAGCTGGCGATTATCAAGCAGATGAGCAGGCAGGTGTCGCGCGGCTCAGCTGGCGATTATCAAGCAGATGAGCAGGCAGGTGTCCCGGGGCTGAGCTGGCGAAGTATCGGGCAGATGAGCAAATTAGGTGTCACAGGCTCAGCCTGGCGAGTATCAGGTGGATGAACAGGCAAACCTGGCAGCTCAGCTGGCCTTATCAGCACATGAGCAGGCAGGTGTCCAACGCCTCAGCTTCATGAAGTATCAGGCAGTTGGAGCAGGTGTCGGCATGGCTCAGCTCTCTGGTATCAAACTAGATGAGCAGGCAGGTGTCGCGCGACTGAGCTGTTGAGTATCAGTCAGATGAGCAGGCAGGGTGTCGCGGGGCTCAGCTGGCGAGTATCAGGCAGATGAACAGGCAGGTCTGTTGGCGGCTCAGCTGGCGATTATCAAACAGATGATCAGGCAGGTGTCAGCGGGGACAACTGGCGATTATCAAGCAAGATGAGCAAAGGCAGGTGTATCAGGGCTCAGGTAGCATTATCAAGCAGATGAGCAGGCAGGTGTCGCGGACTAAGCTGGTGATTATCAAACAGATGAGCAGGTAGGTGTTACGGGGCTCAGTTGGCGATTATCAGCAGATAAGCAAGCAGGTGTCGGGGCGGCTCAGCTGGCGATTATCAAGCAGATGAACAGGCAGGTGTCAGCGGCTCAGCATCGATTATCAAGCAGATGATCAGGCAGGTGTCAGCCACAGCTCAGCTAAGCGAGTATCAGTCAGATGAGCAGGCAGGTGTCCAGCGGCTCAGCTGGCGAGTATCAGGCAGATGAGCAGAGCAGGTCTCAGCCGGCTCAGCTGCTCGATTGCTATAAACAGATAGGCGGCAGGTGTCCAGCGGCTCAGGTGGCGATTATCAAAGCAGATGAACGACAGCGATTCTGGGCTCAGCCAGCGAGTATCAGGCAGATGAGCAGGCTGGTGTCGCGGGACTCAGCTGGTGGTATCAAGCAGATGAGCAGGCAGGTGTCCACACGGGGCTCAGCTGGCGATTTTCAGGCAGATGCGCCGGCAGGTGTCGCGCTTTTACCTCAGCTAACGTTTCAGGCAGATGAGCGGAAAGGAGCAGGTGTCGCGTGGCTCAGCTGTCGATTATCAGGCAGATGAGCAGGCAGGTGTCATGAGGCTCAGGTGTGAATATCAAGCAGATGAGCAGGCGGGTCTCGCCTTCGTGCTCAAGCGATTTTATCAAGCAGATGAGCAGGCAGGTGTCACAGGGCTCAAGTGAAGAAATATCAGAGCAGATGGGCAGGCAGGTTCTTGCGACTCAGCTATCGGTATAAACAGATGAGCAGGCAGGTGTCACGGGCCTCCGCTGGCGATTATCGAGCAGAAGAGCAGGGAGGTGCCAGCCCAGCAGCTCAGCTGGCGATTTTCAGGCAGATGAGCAGACGTTATCAGCGGGTTCAGAGTATCGATTATCAAGCAGATGAGCAGGCAGGTGTCCGCGGCTCAGGTGCGAGTATCAACAGAGGAACGGAAGCAGAGTGTGCCGCGGCTCAGCTACCGCGGCGATATCAAGCGAATGAGCAGACGGGCGTGAAGGCTCAGCTGGCGGTGTATAAAACAGATGATCAAGGCAGGTGTCGAGCGCCTGCTGGCGTTATCAGTAGAAGAGCAGGCAGGTGTGGCGCGGCTCAGCTGGCGATTATCAAGCAGAGAGCAGAAGCGAGTCTCGCGCGGCTCACCTGGAACAATCAAGCAGATGAGCAGGCAGGTATTACCAGAGGCTCAGTTAGCGATTATCAAACAGAAGAGCAGGCAGGTGTCAGCTCAGCTGGCGATTATCAGGCAGATGAGCAGGCAGGGTGTCACGTAAGCTCAGCTGTCCGCATTATCAGGCAGAAGAGTCAATCAGGCAGTATATCGCAAGAAGCTCAGCGGTTGATTTTGATTATCCAGCAGATGAGCAGGCAGGTTTTCGCGGGGGCTCAGCTGGAGACAATCAAAAGATGAACAGGAAGGTGTCAGCAGCTCAGGTGGCGTTTTCAAGCAGATGAGCAGCAGGTGTCGAGCGGTTCACATGCATTATCAGGCAGAAGAACAGGCAGGTGTCGGCTCAACAGCTGGCGATATCAACAAATGAACAGGTAGGCCCTGCGGGGCGGGCTCAGCTGGCGATTATCAAGCAGATGAGCAGGAAGGTATCAGCGGCTCAGGTGGCGATCATCAAGCAGATGAGCAGGCAGGTGTCATACGGCTGGGGCTGGCGATTGTCAGCAGATGAGGCAGGCACACGCGTCAGCTGCAGCTCAGCAGATGAGCAGGCAGAAAGTCAAGCTGGCCACAGTCACAGGAGTAGGTGTCGTCGCGGCTCAGCTGGCGATTATCAAGCAGATGAGCGAGCAGGTGTGTTACGAAGCTCAGCTGCCGATCATCAAGCAGATGAGCAGGCAGGTTTCGTGGGCTCAGCGCTGGCGTAGTCAACAGATGAACAGGCAGGTGTCACGCGGGCTCAGCTGGCGATTATCAAGGCAGTGTGAGGGGGCAGATGGTAGCTGGTGCTGCTCCAGCTGGCGATTATCAAGCAGATGAGCAGACGGGTGTCGCAAGGTTCAGCTTTAAGTTATCACTGGCAGATGAGCAGGCAGCTGTCGCAGGGGCTCAGCTGGCGATTATCAAGCAGATGAGCAGGCAGGTGTCGCGCGCTCAGCTGGCGATTATCACAGATGAGCAGGCAGGTGTCGCGGTGGTTCAGCTGTCGTGCCTCAAGCAGATGAGCAGGCAGGTGTCGCGTGGCTCAGCTGGCGATTATCACAGATGAGCAGGCAGGTGTCGCGCAGCTCAGCTGGCGATTATCAGGCAGATGAGCAGGCAGGTGTCACGAGATCAGCTGGCGTATATCAGCAGATGAGTGGTGCAGGTGTCACGTGGCTCAGCTGTCAATTATCAAAGATGAGAAGCCAGGTGTCGTACGGCTGAGCTTGGCGATTATCAAGCAGATGAGCAGGCGAGTGGCGCGGCTCAGCTGGCCATTATCAGCGAAGATGAACAGGCAGGTGTCGCTTTGGCTCAGCTGTCAATTATCAAGCAGATGAGCAGGCAGGTGTCACACGGCTCAGCTGGCGATTATCACAGATGAGCAGGCAGATGTCACGCGACTCAGCTGAAGATTTTCAAGCAGATGAGCAGGCAGGTGTCGCGCACAACTGTGCTCAACTGGCTACAGTCACAGCAGAAGAGCAGGCAGGGTGTCGCGTGGCCCAGCTTGGTATTATCAACAGATGAGCAGGCAGGTGTCGCGGGGCTCAGGCAACAAGATAATCAAGCAGATGAGCAGGCAGGTCGGTGGCTCAGCTGGCGATTATCAATCAGATGAGCAGGCAGGTGTCGCGCGGCTCAGCTGGCGATTATCAGCAGATGAGCAGGCAGGTGTCACGCGGCTCCAGCTGGCCATTATCGGCAGATGAGCAGGCAGGTGTCGTCGCGGCTCAGCTGGCGATTATCAAAAAGATGAGCAGGCAGGTGTCGCGCGGCTCAGCTGGCGATATCAAAAAGATGAACAGACAGGTGTCGCAATTAAGCTCCAGCTGGCGATTATCAAAAGATGAACAGGAAAGGATCGCGCGCTGATCAGCTCGCGATTATCAAGCAGATGAGCAGGCAGGTGTCGCGCGGCTCAGCTGGCGATTATCGGGCAGATGAGCAGGCAGGTGTCGCGTTTGCTCAGCTGTCAATTATCAAGCAGATGAGCAGGCAGGTGTCAAGGTTCAGCTGTTATTTATCAGGCAGATGAGCAGGCAGGTGTCGCATCGCCCAGCTGGCGATTATCAAGCAGATGAACAGGCAGGTGTCGTGCGCTCAGCTGGCGATTATCAAGCAGATGAGCAGGCAGGTGTCGACGGCTCAGCTGGCGATTATCACAGATGAGCAGGCAGGGGGTCGCGGGGCCAGCCATTACATCCGCCAGATGAGCAGGCAGGTGTCGCGCCGCTCAGGCTGTCCACAGTCACACAGATGAGCAGGCGGAGTATCGGCATGCTCAGCTGGCGATTGTCACAGAAGAACAGGCAGGTGTCGCGCAGCCCAGCAGGCTGTTATCAAGCAGATGAGCAGGCAGGTGTCGCGGCTCAGCTTTCGATTATCAAGCAGATGAGCAGGCAGGTGTCACGCGGCTCCCAGCTGTCGCATATATCAAACAGATGAGCAGGCAGGTGTCGTGTGGCTCCAGCTGGCAATTATCAGGCAGATGAGCAGGCAGGTGTCACACCGGGCTCAGCTGTCGATTATCAGGCAGAAGAGCAGGCAGGTGTCGCGGGCTCAGCTGGCGATTATCAGCAGATGAGCAGGCAGGTGTCGCGTGGGCT
The DNA here is from genome assembly GCF_027580195.1 of Bos mutus. NCBI lineage: Eukaryota > Metazoa > Chordata > Mammalia > Artiodactyla > Bovidae > Bos > Bos mutus. The sequence continues at coordinate 46,918 of NW_027220107.1, forward strand.
CAGCTTGTCATTATCAAGCAGATGAGCAGGCAGGTGTCGCGGCCTCAGATGGTGATTATCAAGCAGATGAGCAGGCAGGTGTCAGGGCTCTGCTGGCGTTATCGGGCAGATGACCAGGCAGGTGTCGCGCCGGCTCAGCTAGCGACAGTCAAGCAGATGAGCAGGCAGGTGTCGCGCGGCTCAGCTGTCGATTATCAAGCAGATGAGCAGGCAGGTGTCACACGGCTTTAGCTGTAGATTATCAAGCAGATGAGAAGGCAGGTGTCGCGCGTTCAGCTGTTGATTATCAGGCAGATGAACAGGCAGGTGTCATAGGGCTCAGCTGTCGATTATCAAGCAGATGAGCAGGCAGGCAGTGTCTAGGCTCAGCTGTCGATTATCAGGCAGATGAGATGAGCAGGCAGGTGTCAGGTGGCTCAGCTGGCGATTATCAAGCAGATGAACAGGCAGGTGTCGCGCGGGCTCAGCTGTCGATTATCAAGCAGATGAGCAGGCAGGTGTCGCGCGGCTCAGCTGTCGATTATCGGGCAGATGAGCAGGCAGGTGTCACGCGGGCTCAGCTGGCGATTATCAAGCAGATGAGCAGGCAGGGTGTCACGGCTCAGCTGGGGATTATCAAGCAGATGAGCAGGCAGGTGTCGCTGGGCTCAGCTGGCGATTATCAGGCAGATGAGCAGGCAGGTGTCACGCAGCCTCTGCTGGCGATTATCAACAGATGAGCAGGCAGGTGTCGCACGGCTCAGCTGGCGATTATCAAGCAGATGAGCAGGCAGGTGTCGCGCGGCTCAGCTGAGATTATCAAGCAGATGAGCAGGCAGGTGTACTGGCTCAGCTGGTGATTATCAGGCAGATGAGCAGGCAGGTGTCGCGTGGCTCAGCTGGCGATTATCGCAGATGAACAGGCAGGTGTCACGCGGCTCAGCTGTCGATATCAAGCTAGATGAGCAGGCAGGTCTCAATGTGGCTCAGCTGTCGACATCAAGCAGATGAGCAGGCAGGTGTCGCAGGGCTCAGCCATCGATTATCAAGCAGATGAGCAGGCAGGTGTCACGCGGCTCAGCTGTCGATTATCAGGCAGATGAGCAGGCAGGTGGCGCGCGTGCTCAGCTGGCCATTATCAAGCAGATGAGCAGCAGGTGTCGCGCGGCTCAACTGTCGATTATCAAGCAGATGAACAGGCAGGTGTCGTCGCGGCTCAGCTGGCGATTATCAACCAGATGAGCAGGCAGGTGTCACGGGCTCAGCTGGCGATTAATCAGCAGATGAGCAGGCAGGTGTCGCGCGGCTCAGCTGGCTGATTATCAGCAGATGAGCAGGCAGGTGTCGCGCGGCTCAGCTGGCGATTATCAGGCAGATGAGCAGGCAGGTGTCACAGGGCCCAGCTGGCGATTATCACAGATGAGCAGGCAGGTGTCACGCGCTCAGCTGTCGATTATCAACAGATGAGCAGGCAGGTGTCGCGAGCGGCTCAGCTGGCGATTATCAAGCAGATGAGCAGGCAGGTGTCACGGGCTCAGCTGGCGATTATCAAGCAGATGAGCAGGCAGGTGTCGCTGGTTCAGCTGGCGATTATCAGCAGATGAGCAGGCAGGTGTCGCGCGCGGCTCAGCTGGCGATTATCAAGCAGATGAGCAGGCAGGTGTCACATGCTCAGCTGTCGATTATCAGGCAGATGAGCAGGCAGGTGTCGCGCCGTCAGCTGGTCGATTATCAGGCAGATGAGCAGGCAGGTGTCACGTGGCTCAGCTGGCGATTATCAAGCAGATGAGCAGGCAGGTGTCGCTGGCTCAGCTGTCGATTATCAAGCAGATGAGCAGGCAGGGTGTCTCAGCTGGCTCAGCTGGCGATTATCAAACAGATGAGCAGGCAGGTGTCGCAGGTGTCGCGCTCGGCTCAGCTGGCGATTATCAGCAGATGAGCAGGCAGGTGTCGCTGGCTCAGCTGGCGATTATCAAGCAGATGAGCAGGCAGGTGTCGGCTCAGCTGGCGATTATCAAGCAGATGAGCAGGCAGGTGCTCAGCTCAGCTGGCGATTATCGCCAGATGAGCAGGCAGGTGTCGCGCGATCAGCTTATCATTATCAAGCAGATGAGCAGGCAGGTGTCACGCGGTTCAGCTGGCGATTATCAGGCAGATGAGCAGGCAGGTGTCACGTGCTCAGCTCAGCTGGCATTATCAGGCAGATGAGCAGGCAGATAGAGCAGATGAGCAGGCAGGTGTCGCGCGGCTCAGCTGGCGATTATCAAGCAGATGAGCAGGCAGGTGTCGCGGGCTCAGCTGGCCATTATCAAGCAGATGAGCAGGCAGGTGTCACGCGGCTCAGCTGGCGATTATCAGGCAGATGAACAGGCAGGTGTCGCGCGGCTCAGCTGTCGATTATCAAGCAGATGAGCAGGCAGGTGTCGCGCGGCTCAGCTGGCGATTATCAAGCAGATGAGCAGGCAGGTGTCGCGCGGCTCAGCTGGCGATTATCAAGCAGATGAGCAGGCAGGTGTCACGCGGCTCAGCTGGCGATTATCAAGCAGATGAGCAGGCAGGTGTCGCGAGGCTCAGCTGGCGATTATCAAGCAGATGAGCAGGCAGGTGTCGCGCGGCTCAGCTGGCGATTATCAAGCAGATGAGCAGGCAGGTGTCGCGCGGCTCAGCTGGCGATTATCAAGCAGATGAGCAGGCAGGTGTCGCGGCTCAGCTGGCGATTATCAAGCAGATGAGCAGGCAGGTGTCACGCGGCTCAGCTGGCGATTATCAGGCAGATGAGCAGGCAGGTGTCGCGCGGCTCAGCTGGCGATTATCAGGCAGATGAGCAGGCAGGTGTCACGCGGCTCAGCTTGGCCGATTATCAGGCAGAGAGCAGGCAGGCAGGTGTCGGGGCTCAGCTGGCGATTATCAAGCAGATGAACAGGCAGGTGTCACGCGGGCTCAGCTGGCGATTATCAAGCAGATGAGCAGGCAGGTGTCGCGCGGCTCAGCTGTCGATTATCGACAAGCAGATGAGCAGGCAGGTGTCACGCGGCTCAGCTGTTATTATCAGCAGATGAGCAGGCAGGTGTCGCGCCGGCTCAGCTGGCGATTATCAAGCAGATGAGCAGGCAGGTGTCGCGCGGCTCAGCTGGCGATTATCAAGCAGATGAGCAGGCAGGTGTCGCGCGGCTCAGCTGGCGATTATCAAGCAGATGAGCAGGCAGGTGTCGCGTGGCTCAGCTGGCGATTATCAGGCAGATGAGCAGGCAGGTGTCACGCGGCTCAGCTGGCGATTATCAAGCAGATGAGCAGGCAGGTGTCGCGCGGCTCAGCTGGCGATTATCAAGCAGATGAGCAGGCAGGTGTCGCGGCTCAGCTGGCGAGTATCAGGCAGATGAGCAGGCAGGTGTCGCGCGGCTCAGCTGGCGATTATCAAGCAGATGATGAGCAGGCAGCAGATGAGCAGGCAGGTGTCAGGTGCAGGCGGCTCAGCTGGCGATTATCAGGCAGATGAGCAGGCAGGTGTCACGCGGGCTCAGCTGGCGATTATCAAGCAGATGAGCAGGCAGGTGTCGTCGCCGGCTCAGCTGGCGATTATCAGGCAGATGAGCAGGCAGGTGTCAAGGCGGCTCAGCTGGCGATTATCAAGCAGATGAGCAGGCAGGTGTCGCGCGCGCAGCTCAGCTTATGCAGATGATCAGGCAGATGAGCAGGCAGGGTGTCATTATCGGCTCAGCTGGCGATTATCAGGCAGATGAGCAGGCAGGTGTCGCAGGGCTCAGCTGGCGATTATCAAGCAGATGAGCAGGCAGGTGTCACGCGGCTCAGCTGGCGATTATCAAGCAGATGAGCAGGCAGGTGTCGCGCGGCTCAGCTGGCGATTATCAGGCAGATGAGCAGGCAGGTGTGTCGCTGGCTCAGCTGGCGATTATCAGGCAGATGAGCAGGCAGGTGTCGCGCGCTCAGCTGGCGATTATCAAGCAGATGAGCAGGCAGGTGTCGCAGCAGCTCAGCTGGCGATTATCAGGCAGATGAGCAGGCAGGTGTCGCGGGCTCAGCTGCTGGCGATTATCAGGCAGATGAGCAGGCAGGTGTCGCGCGGCTCAGCTGGCGATTATCAGGCAGATGAGCAGGCAGGTGTCACGCGGCTCAGCTGGCGATTATCAAGCAGATGAGCAGGCAGGTGTCGCGCGGCTCAGCTGGCGATTATCAAGCAGAGATGAGCAGGCAGGTGTCACGCGGCTCAGCTGGCGATTATCAAGCAGATGAGCAGGCAGGTGTCACGCGGCTCAGCTGGCGATTATCAAGCAGATGAGCAGGCAGGTGTCGCGCGGCTCAGCTGGCGATTATCAAGCAGATGAGCAGGCAGGTGTCGCGCGGCTCAGCTGGCGATTATCAAGCAGATGAGCAGGCAGGTGTCGCGTGGCTCAGCTGTCGATTATCAGGCAGATGAGCAGGCAGGTGTCGCGCGGCTCAGCTGGCGATTATCAAGCAGATGAGCAGGCAGGTGTCGCAGCGGCTCAGCTGGCCATTATCAGGCAGATGAGCAGGCAGGTGTCGCGCGGCTCAGCTGTCGATTATCAGGCAGATGAGCAGGCAGGTGTCGCGCGGCTTCAGCTGGCGATTATCAGGCAGATGAGCAGGCAGGTGTCACGCGGCTCAGCTGGCGATTATCATCAGATGAGCAGGCAGGTGTCGCGCGGCTCAGCTGGCGATTATCAAGCAGATGAGCAGGCAGGTGTCGCGCGGCTCAGCTGGCGATTATCAACCAGATGAGCAGGCAGGTGTGTCGCTGGCTCAGCTGGCGATTATCAGGCAGATGAGCAGGCAGGTGTCGCGCGGCTTCAGCTGGCGATTATCAAGCAGATGAGCAGGCAGGTGTCGCGGCTCAGCTGGCGATTATCAGGCAGATGAGCAGGCAGGTGTCGCGCGGCTCAGCTGGCGATTATCAAGCAGATGAGCAGGCAGGTGTCGCGCGGCTCAGCTGGCGATTATCAGGCAGATGAGCAGGCAGGTGTCTCGCGGCTCAGCTGGCGATTATCAAGCAGATGAGCAGGCAGGTGTCTCGCGGCTCAGCTGGCGATTATCAAGCAGATGAGCAGGCAGGTGTCACGCGGATCAGCTGGCGATTGGCAGATGGCAGATGAGCAGGCAGGTGTCGCGCGGCTCAGCTGGCGATTATCAAGCAGATGAGCAGGCAGGTGTCGCGGGGCTCAGCTGGCGATTATCAAGCAGATGAGCAGGCAGGTGTCGCGCGGCTCAGCTGGCGATTATCAGGCAGATGAGCAGGCAGGTGTCGCGCGGCTCAGCTGGCGATTATCAGGCAGATGAGCAGGCAGGTGTCGCGCGGCTCAGCTGGCGATTATCAGCAGATGAGCAGGCAGGTGTCGCGGGCTCAGCTGGCGATTATCAGGCAGATGAGCAGGCAGGTGTCGCGGCTCAGCTGGCGATTATCAGGCAGATGAGCAGGCAGGTGTCGCGGGCTCAGCTGGCGATTATCAAGCAGATGAGCAGGCAGGTGTCGCGCAGGCTCAGCTGGCGATTATCAAGCAGATGAGCAGGCAGGTGTCGCGCGGCTCAGCTGGCGATTATCAGGCAGATGAGCAGGCAGGTGTCACGCGGCTCAGCTGGCGATTATCAGCAGATGAGCAGGCAGGTGTCGCGCGGCTCAGCTGGCGATTATCAAGCAGATGAGCAGGCAGGTGTCACGCGGCCCAGCTGGCGATTATCAAGCAGATGAGCAGGCAGGTGTCGCGCGGCTCAGCTGGCGATTATCAGGCAGATGAGCAGGCAGGTGTCGCGCCGGCTCAGCTGGCGATTATCAAGCAGATGAGCAGGCAGGTGTCGCGCGGCTCAGCTGGCGATTATCAAGCAGATGAGCAGGCAGGTGTCGCGGGGCTCAGCTGGCGATTATCAAGCAGATGAGCAGGCAGGTGTCGCGGGGCTCAGCTGGCGATTATCAGGCAGAAGAGCAGGCAGGTGTCGCGCGGTTCAGCTGTTGATTATCAGGCAGATGAGCAGGCAGGTGTCGCGCGGCTCAGCTGGCGATTATCAGGCAGATGAGCAGGCAGGTGTCGAGCAGCTCCGCTGGCGATTATCAGGCAGAAGAGCAGGCAGGTGTCACGCGGTTCAGCTGTTATTTATCAGGCAGAAGAGCAGGCAGGTGTCAAGCAGCTCCGCTGGCCATTATCAGGCAGAAGAGCAGGCAGGTGTCACGCGGCTCAGCTGTCGATTATCAAGCAGATGAACAGGCAGGTGTCGCGCGGCTCAGCTGTCGATTATCAACCAGATGAGCAGGCAGGTGTCACACGCGGCTCAGCTGGCCACATCAAGCAGAAGAGCAGGCAGGTGTCACGCGCTCAGCTGGCGTATATCAAGCAGATGAGCAGGCAGGTGTCGCGCGGCTCAGCTGGCGATTATCAAGCAGATGAACAGGCAGGTGTCGTCGCGGGCTCAGCTGGCGATTATCAAGCAGATGAGCAGGCAGGTGTCGCGCGGCTCAGTTTTCGATTATCAAGCAGATGAGCAGGCAGGTGTCGCGCGGCTCAGCTGGCGATTATCAGGCAGATGAGCAGGCAGGTGTCGCGCGGCTCAGCTGGCGATTATCAAGCAGATGAGCAGGCAGGTGTCGCGCGGCTCAGCTGGCGATTATCAGGCAGATGAGCAGGCAGGTGTCGCGCGCGGCTCAGCTGGCGATTATCAGGCAGATGAGCAGGCAGGTGTCATGGGGCTCAGCAGCTGGCGATTATCAAGCAGATGAGCAGGCAGGTGTCAGGCAGGGCTCAGCTGGCGATTATCAAGCAGATGAGCAGGCAGGTGTCACGGCGGCTCAGCTGGCGATTATCAAGCAGATGAGCAGGCAGGTGTCGTGGCTCAGCTGGCGATTATCAAGCAGATGAGCAGGCAGGTGTCGCGCGGCTCAGCTGGCGATTATCAAGCAGATGAGCAGGCAGGTGTCGCGGGGCTCAGCTGGCGATTATCAGGCAGATGAGCAGGCAGGGTGTCGCGCGGCTCAGCTGGCGATTATCAAGCAGATGAGCAGGCAGGTGTCGCGCGGCTCAGCTGGCGCGATTATCAAGCAGATGAGCAGGCAGGTGTCACGCGGCTCAGCTGGCGATTATCAGGCAGATGAGCAGGCAGGTGTCGCGGCTCAGCTGGCGATTATCAGGCAGATGAGCAGGCAGGTGTCGCGCGGCTCCGCTGGCGAGTATCAGGCAGATGAGCAGGCAGGTGTCGCCGGGCTCAGCTGGCGATTATCAAGCAGATGAGCAGGCAGGTGTCGCGGCTCAGCTGGCGAGTATCAGGCAGATGAGCAGGCAGGTGTCGCGGGCTCAGCTGGCGATTATCAGCAGATGAGCAGGCAGGTGTCACGCGGCTCAGCTGGCGAGTATCAGGCAGATGAGCAGGCAGGTGTCGCGCGGCTCAGCTGGCGATTATCAAGCAGATGAGCAGGCAGGTGTCACGGGGGTCAGCTGGAGATTATGAAGCAGATGAGCAGGCAGGAGTATCGAGGCTCAGCTGGCGAATATCAGGCAGATGAGCAGGCAGGTGTCGCGCGGCTCAGCTGGCGAGTATCAGGCAGATGAGCAGGCAGGTGTCACGCGGCTCAGCTGGCGATTATCAAGCAGATGAGCAGGCAGGTGTCGCGCGGCTCAGCTGGCGATTATCAGGCAGATGAGCAGGCAGGTGTCGCGCGGGCTCAGCTGGCGATTATCAGGCAGATGAGCAGGCAGGTGTCGCGCTGGCTCAGCTGGCGATTATCAGGCAGATGAGCAGGCAGGTGTCACGGGGCTCAGCTGGCGATTATCAAGCAGATGAGCAGGCAGGTGTCGCGCGGCTCAGCTGGCGATTATCAAGCAGATGAGCAGGCAGGTGTCACGCAGATGCTCAGCTGTCGATTATCATTATCAGATGAGCAGGCAGGTGTCGCGCGGCTCAGCTGGCGATTATCAGGCAGAAGAGCAGGCAGGTGTCACGCGGCTCAGCTGGCGATTATCAGGCAGATGAGCAGGCAGGTGTCACGCGGCTCAGCTGGCGATTATCAGGCAGATGAGCAGGCAGGTGTCGCGGCTCAGCTGGCGATTATCAGGCAGATGAGCAGGCAGGTGTCGCGCGGCTCAGCTGGCGATTATCAGGCAGATGAGCAGGCAGGTGTCACGCGGCTCAGCTGGCGATTATCAAGCAGATGAGCAGGCAGGTGTCGCGCGGCTCAGCTGGCGATTATCAAGCAGATGAGCAGGCAGGTGTCGCGCGGCTCAGCTGGCGATTATCAAGCAGATGAGCAGGCAGGTGTCGCGCGGCTCAGCTGGCGATTATCAAGCAGATGAGCAGGCAGGTGTCGCGCGGCTCAGCTGGCGATTATCAAGCAGATGAGCAGGCAGGTGTCGCGTGGCTCAGCTGGCGATTATCAAGCAGATGAGCAGGCAGGTGTCGTGCGGCTCAGCTGGCGATTATCAAGCAGATGAGCAGGCAGGTGTCGCGAGGCTCAGCTGGCGATTATCAAGCAGATGAGCAGGCAGGTGTCGCGCGGCTCAGCTGGCGATTATCAAGCAGATGAGCAGGCAGGTGTCGCGCGCGGCTCAGCTGGCGATTATCAAGCAGATGAGCAGGCAGGTGTCACGCGGCTCAGCTGGCGATTATCAAGCAGATGAGCAGGCAGGTGTCACGCGGCTCAGCTGGCGATTATCAAGCAGATGAGCAGGCAGGTGTCGTCGCGGCTCAGCTGGCGATTATCAAGCAGATGAGCAGGCAGGTGTCGCGGCAGGCTCAGCTGGCGATTATCACAGCAGATGAGCAGGCAGGTGTCGCGCGGCTCAGCTGGCGATTATCAGGCAGATGAGCAGGCAGGTGTCGCGTGGCTCAGCTGGCGATTATCAAGCAGATGAGCAGGCAGGTGTCGCGCGGCTCAGCTGGCGATTATCAAGCAGATGAGCAGGCAGGTGTCGCGCGGCTCAGCTGGCGATTATCAGGCAGATGAGCAGGCAGGTGTCGCGGCTCAGCTGTCGATTATCAAGCAGATGAGCAGGCAGGTGTCGCGCGGCTCAGCTGGCGATTATCAAGCAGATGAGCAGGCAGGTGTCGCGCGGCTCAGCTGGCGATTATCAAGCAGATGAGCAGGCAGGTGTCACGCGGCTCAGCTGGCGATTATCAGGCAGATGAGCAGGCAGGTGTCGCGGCTCAGCTGGCGATTATCAAGCAGATGAGCAGGCAGGTGTCGCGCGGCTCAGCTGGCGATTATCAGGCAGATGAGCAGGCAGGTGTCGCGCGGCTCAGCTGGCGATTATCAAGCAGATGAGCAGGCAGGTGTCGCGCGGCTCAGCTGGCGATTATCAAGCAGATGAGCAGGCAGGTGTCGCGCGGCTCAGCTGGCGATTATCAAGCAGATGAGCAGGCAGGTGTCGCGCGGCTCAGCTGGCGATTATCAAGCAGATGAGCAGGCAGGTGTCGCGCGGCTCAGCTGGCGATTATCAGCAGATGAGCAGGCAGGTGTCGCGCGGCTCAGCTGGCGATTATCAGGCAGATGAGCAGGCAGGTGTCGCAGAGGCTCAGCTGGCGATTATCAAGCAGATGAGCAGGCAGGTGTCGCGCGGCTCAGCTGGCGATTATCAGGCAGATGAGCAGGCAGGTGTCGCGCGGCTCAGCTGGCGATTATCAGGCAGATGAGCAGGCAGGTGTCACAAGGCTCAGCTGGCGATTATCAGGCAGATGAGCAGGCAGGTGTCACGCGGCTCAGCTGGCGATTATCAAGCAGATGAGCAGGCAGGTGTCGCGCGGCTCAGCTGGCGATTATCAGGCAGATGAGCAGGCAGGTGTCGCGCGGCTCAGCTGGCGATTATCAAGCAGATGAGCAGGCAGGTGTCACGCAGCGGCTCAGCTGGCGATTATCAGGCAGATGAGCAGGCAGGTGTCGCGCGGCTCAGCTGGCGATTATCAAGCAGATGAGCAGGCAGGTGTCGCGGGCTCAGCTGGCGATTATCAAGCAGATGAGCAGGCAGGTGTCGCGCGGCTCAGCTGGCGATTATCAAGCAGATGAGCAGGCAGGTGTCGCGCGGCTCAGCTGGCGATTATCAGGCAGATGAGCAGGCAGGTGTCGCCTGGCTCAGCTGGCGATTATCAAGCAGATGAGCAGGCAGGTGTCGCGCGGCTCAGCTGGCGATTATCAAGCAGATGAGCAGGCAGGTGTCACAGCGGCTCAGCTGGCGATTATCAAGCAGATGAGCAGGCAGGTGTCGCGGGGCTCAGCTGGCGATTATCAAGCAGATGAGCAGGCAGGTGTCGCGCGGCTCAGCTGGCGATTATCAGGCAGATGAGCAGGCAGGTGTCACGCGAGCTCAGCTGGCGATTATCAAGCAGATGAGCAGGCAGGTGTCGCGCGGCTCAGCTGGCGATTATCAAGCAGATGAGCAGGCAGGTGTCACGAGGCTCAGCTGGGAGATTATCAAGCAGATGAGCAGGCAGGTGTTATCAGCTGGCGATTATCAAGCAGATGAGCAGGCAGGTGTCGCGCGGCTCAGCTGGCGATTATCAGGCAGATGAGCAGGCAGGTGTCGCGGCTCAGCTGGCGATTATCAAGCAGATGAGCAGGCAGGTGTCGCGCGGCTCAGCTGGCGATTATCAAGCAGATGAGCAGGCAGGGTGTCACGTGGGCTCAGCTGGCGATTATCAAGCAGATGAGAGCAGGCAGGTGTCACGCGGCTCAGCTGGCGATTATCAAGCAGATGAGCAGGCAGGTGTCGCGCGGCTCAGCTGGCGATTATCAAGCAGATGAGCAGGCAGGTGTCGCGCGGCTCAGCTGGCGATTATCAAGCAGATGAGCAGGCAGGTGTCACGCGGCTCAGCTGGGCGATTATCAGGCAGATGAGCAGGCAGGTGTCACGCGGCTCAGCTGGCGATTATCAGGCAGATGAGCAGGCAGGTGTCACGGGCTCAGCTCAGCTGGCGATTATCAGGCAGATGAGCAGGCAGGTGTCGCGAGGGCTCAGCTGGCGATTATCAAGCAGATGAGCAGGCAGGTGTCACGCGGCTCAGCTGGCGATTATCAAGCAGATGAGCAGGCAGGTGTCGCGTGGCTCAGCTGGCGATTATCAGGCAGATGAGCAGGCAGGTGTCGCGCGGCTCAGCTGGCGATTATCAAGCAGATGAGCAGGCAGGGTGTCACGCGGCTCAGCTGGCGATTATCAAGCAGATGAGCAGGCAGGTGTCGCGCGGCTCAGCTGGCGATTATCAAGCAGATGAGCAGGCAGGTGTCGCGGGGCTCAGCTGGCGATTATCAAGCAGATGAGCAGGCAGGTGTCGCGCGGCTCAGCTGGCGATTATCAAGCAGATGAGCAGGCAGGTGTCGCGCGGCTCAGCTGGCGATTATTATCAAGCAGATGAGCAGGCAGGTGTCGCGCGGCTCAGCTGGCGATTATCAAGCAGATGAGCAGGCAGGTGTCGTGGCGGGCAGCTGGCGATTATCAAGCAGATGAGCAGGCAGGTGTCGCGCGGCTCAGCTGGCGATTATCAAGCAGATGAGCAGGCAGGTGTCACGCGGCTCAGCTGGCGATTATCAAGCAGATGAGCAGGCAGGTGTCGCGCGGCTCAGCTGGCGATTATCAAGCAGATGAGCAGGCAGGTGTCGCGCGGCTCAGCTGGCGATTATCAGGCAGATGAGCAGGCAGGTGTCGCGGGGCTCAGCTGGCGATTATCAAGCAGATGAGCAGGCAGGTGTCGTCGCAGCGGCTCAGCTGGCGATTATCAAGCAGATGAGCAGGCAGGTGTCGCAGCTGGCTCAGCTGGCGATTATCAAGCAGATGAGCAGGCAGGTGTCGCGCGGCTCAGCTGTCGATTATCAAGCAGATGAGCAGGCAGGTGTCACGCGCGGCTCAGCTGGCGATTATCAGGCAGATGAGCAGGCAGGTGTCGCAGCGGCTCAGCTGGCGATTATCAAGCAGATGAGCAGGCAGGTGTCGCGCGGCTCAGCTGGCGATTATCAAGCAGATGAGCAGGCAGGTGTCGCAGCGGCTCAGCTGGCGATTATCAAGCAGATGAGCAGGCAGGTGTCGCGCGGCTCAGCTGGCGATTATCAAGCAGATGAGCAGGCAGGTGTCGCGCGGCTCAGCTGGCGATTATCAGGCAGATGAGCAGGCAGGTGTCGCGAGGCTCAGCTGTCGATTATCAAGCAGATGAGCAGGCAGGTGTCACGCGGCTCAGCTGGCGATTATCAAGCAGATGAGCAGGCAGGTGTCGCGCGGCTCAGCTGGCGATTATCAAGCAGATGAGCAGGCAGGTGTCGCGCGGCTCAGCTGGCGATTATCAAGCAGATGAGCAGGCAGGTGTCGCGCGGCTCAGCTGGCGATTATCAAGCAGATGAGCAGGCAGGTGTCGCGGCTCAGCTGGCGATTATCAAGCAGATGAGCAGGCAGGTGTCGCGCGGCTCAGCTGGCGATTATCAGGCAGATGAGGCAGGCAGGTGCGCGGCTCAGCTGTCGATTATCAAGCAGATGAGCAGGCAGGTGTCGCGCGGCTCAGCTGGCGATTATCAAGCAGATGAGCAGGCAGGTGTCACGCGGCTCAGCTGGCGATTATCAAGCAGATGAGCAGGCAGGTGTCTCGCGCGGCTCAGCTGGCGATTATCAAGCAGATGAGCAGGCAGGTGTCGCGGCTCAGCTGGCGATTATCAAGCAGATGAGCAGGCAGGTGTCGCGCGGCTCAGCTGGCGATTATCAAGCAGATGAACAGGCAGGTGTCGCGCGGCTCAGCTGGCGATTATCAAGCAGATGAGCAGGCAGGTGTCGCACGGCTCAGCTGGCGATTATCAAGCAGATGAGCAGGCAGGTGTCACGCGGCTCAGCTGGCGATTATCAAGCAGATGAGCAGGCAGGTGTCGCGCGGCTCAGCTGGCGATTATCAAGCAGATGAGCAGGCAGGTGTCGCGCGGCTCAGCTGGCGATTATCAGCAGATGAGCAGGCAGGTGTCGCGCGGCTCAGCTGGCGATTATCAAGCAGATGAGCAGGCAGGTGTCGCGCGGCTCAGCTGGCGATTATCAAGCAGATGAGCAGGCAGGGTGTCGCGTGGCTCAGCTGGCGATTATCAAGCAGATGAGCAGGCAGGTGTCGCGCGGCTCAGCTGGCGATTATCAAGCAGATGAGCAGGCAGGTGTCGCGCGGCTCAGCTGGCGATTATCAAGCAGATGAGCAGGCAGGTGTCGCGCGGCTCAGCTGGCGATTATCAAGCAGATGAGCAGGCAGGTGTGTCGCGGCTCAGCTGTCGATTATCAAGCAGATGAGCAGGCAGGTGTCAGGGCTCAGCTGGCGATTATCAGGCAGATGAGCAGGCAGGTGTCGCGCGGCTCAGCTGGCGATTATCAAGCAGATGAGCAGGCAGGTGTCGCGCGGCTCAGCTGGCGATTATCAAGCAGATGAGCAGGCAGGTGTCGCGCGGCTCAGCTGGCGATTATCAAGCAGATGAGCAGGCAGGTGTCGCGCGGCTCAGCTGGCGATTATCAAGCAGATGAGCAGGCAGGTGTCGCGCGGCTCAGCTGGCGATTATCAAGCAGATGAGCAGGCAGGTGTCGCGCGGCTCAGCTGGCGATTATCAAGCAGATGAGCAGGCAGGTGTCGCGGCTCAGCTGGCGATTATCAGGCAGATGAGCAGGCAGGTGTCACGCAGGCTCAGCTGGCGATTATCAAGCAGATGAGCAGGCAGGTGTCGCGCGGCTCAGCTGGCGATTATCAAGCAGATGAGCAGGCAGGTGTCACGCGGCTCAGCTGGCGATTATCAAGCAGATGAGCAGGCAGGTGTCACGCGGCTCAGCTGGCGATTATCAAGCAGATGAGCAGGCAGGTGTCGCGCGGCTCAGCTGGCGATTATCAAGCAGATGAGCAGGCAGGTGTCGCGCGGCTCAGCTGGCGATTATCAAGCAGATGAGCAGGCAGGTGTCGCGCGGCTCAGCTGGCGATTATCAAGCAGATGAGCAGGCAGGTGTCGAGCGGCTCAGCTGGCGATTATCAGGCAGATGAGCAGGCAGGTGTCACGCGGTTCAGCTGGCGATTATCAGGCAGATGAGCAGGCAGGTGTCGCGCGGCTCAGCTGGCGATTATCAGGCAGATGAGCAGGCAGGTGTCACGCGGCTCAGCTGGCGATTATCAGGCAGATGAGCAGGCAGGTGTCACGCGGCTCAGCTGTCGATTATCAAGCAGATGAGCAGGCAGGTGTCGCGGGCTCAGCTGGCGATTATCAAGCAGATGAGCAGGCAGGTGTCGCGCGGCTCAGTTTTCGATTATCAAGCAGATGAGCAGGCAGGTGTCGTGCGGCTCAGCTGGCGATTATCAAGCAGATGAGCAGGCAGGTGTCACGCGGCTCAGCTGGCGATTATCAAGCAGATGAGCAGGCAGGTGTCGCGCGGCTCAGCTGGCGATTATCAAGCAGATGAGCAGGCAGGTGTCGCGCGGCTCAGCTGGCGATTATCAAGCAGATGAGCAGGCAGGTGTCACGCGGCTCAGCTGGCGATTATCAAGCAGATGAGCAGGCAGGTGTCGCGCGGCTCAGCTGGCGATTATCAAGCAGATGAGCAGGCAGGTGTCGCGCGGCTCAGCTGGCGATTATCAAGCAGATGAGCAGGCAGGTGTCGCGCTGGCTCAGCTGGCGATTATCAAGCAGATGAGCAGGCAGGTGTCGCGTGGCTCAGCTGGCGATTATCAGGCAGAAGAGCAGGCAGGTGTCACGCGCGGTTCAGCTGTTGATTATCAAGCAGATGAGCAGGCAGGTGTCGCGTGGCTCAGCTGGCGATTATCAAGCAGATGAGCAGGCAGGTGCAGGTGTCAGCAGCTCAGCTGGCGATTATCAAGCAGATGAGCAGGCAGGTGTCGCGGCGCGGTTCAGCTGTTATTTATCAGGCAGAAGAGCAGGCAGGTGTCGCTGCAGGGCAGATGAGCTGGCCATTATCAGGCAGAAGAGCAGGCAGGCAGGTGTCACGCGGCTCAGCTGTCGATTATCAAGCAGATGAACAGGCAGGTGTCGCGACGGCTCAGCTGGCGATTATCAAGCAGATGAGCAGGCAGGTGTCACGCGGCTCAGCTGGCACATTATCAAGCAGATGAGCAGGCAGGTGTCGCGCGGCTCAGCTGGCGATTATCAAGCAGATGAGCAGGCAGGTGTCGCGCGGCTCAGCTGGCGATTATCAGGCAGATGAACAGGCAGGTGTCGCGGGCGGCTCAGCTGGCGATTATCAAGCAGATGAGCAGGCAGGTGTCGCGCGGCTCAGCTGTCGATTATCAAGCAGATGAGCAGGCAGGTGTCACGCGGCTCAGCTGGCGATTATCAAGCAGATGAGCAGGCAGGTGTCGCGTGGCTCAGCTGGCGATTATCAAGCAGATGAGCAGGCAGGTGTCGCGCGGCTCAGCTGTCGATTATCAAGCAGATGAGCAGGCAGGTGTCGCGCGGCTCAGATGGCGATTATCAGGCAGATGAGCAGGCAGGTGTCAAGCGGCTCAGCTGGCGATTATCATGCAGATGAGCAGGCAGGTGTCGCGCGGCTCAGCTGGCGATTATCAAGCAGATGAACAGGCAGGTGTCGCGCGGCTCAGCTGGCGATTATCAGGCAGATGAGCAGGCAGGTGTCGCGGGGCTCAGCTGGCGATTATCAAGCAGATGAGCAGGCAGGTGTCGCGCGGCTCAGCTGTCGATTATCAAGCAGATGAGCAGGCAGGTGTCGCGCGGCTCAGATGGCGATTATCAGGCAGATGAGCAGGCAGGTGTCAAGCAGCTCCGCTGGCGATTATCAGGCAGAAGAGCAGGCAGGTGTCGCGCGGCTCAGCTGTCGATTATCAAGCAGATGAACAGGCAGGTGTCGCGCGGCTCAGATGGCGATTATCAGGCAGATGACCAGGCAGGTGTCACGGGGCTCAGCTGGCGATTATCAAGCAGATGAGCAGGCAGGTGTCGCGCGGCTCAGCTGGCGATTATCAAGCAGATGAGCAGGCAGGTGTCGCGCGGCTCAGCTGGCGATTATCAAGCAGATGAGCAGGCAGGTGTCGCAGGCTCAGCTGGCGATTATCAAGCAGAAGAGCAGGCAGGTGTCGCGCGGCTCAGCTGGCGATTATCAAGCAGATGAGCAGGCAGGTGTCGCGCGGCTCAGCTGGCGATTATCAAGCAGATGAGCAGGCAGGTGTATCGCGGCTCAGCTGGAGATTATCAAGCAGATGAGCAGGCAGGTGTCGCGGCTCAGCTGGCGATTATCAAGCAGATGAGCAGGCAGGTGTCACGTGGCTCAGCTGGCGATTATCAAGCAGATGAGCAGGCAGGTGTCACGCGGCTAGCCTGGCCACAGTCAAGCAGAAGAGCAGGCAGGTGTCGCGCGGCTCAGCTGGCGTATATCAAGCAGATGAGCAGGCAGGTGTCGCGCGGTTCAGTTTTCGATTATCAAGCAGAAGAACAGGCAGGTGTCGCGTGGCTCAGCTGTCGATTATCAAGCAGATGAGCAGGCAGGTGTCACGCGGCTCAGCTGGCCACAGTCAAGCAGATGAACAGGCAGGTGTCCCGCGGCTCAGCTGGCGATTATCAGGCAGATGAGCAGGCAGGTGTCGCGAGGCTCAGCTGGCGTATATCAAGCAGATGAGCAGGCAGATGTCGCGCGGCTCAGCTGGCCATTATCAAAAAGATGAACAGGCATGTGTCGCGCGGCTCAGCTGGCGATTATCAAGCAGAGGAACAGGAAGGTGTCGCGCGGATCAGCTGGCGATTATCAACCAGATGAGCAGGCAGGTGTCGCGCGGCTCAGCTGGCGATTATCATGCAGATGAGCAGGCAGGTGTCGCGCGGCTCAGCTGGCGATTATCAAGCAGATGAGCAGGCAGGTGTCGCGCGGCTCAGATGGCGATTATCAGGCAGATGAGCAGGCAGGTGTCGCGTGGCTCAGCTGTAGATTATCAAGCAGATGAGCAGGCAGGTGTCGCGAGGCTCAACTGGCGATTATCAAGAAGATGAGCAGGCAGGTGTCACGCGGCTCATCTGGC
The DNA here is from genome assembly GCF_027580195.1 of Bos mutus. Taxonomy (NCBI): domain Eukaryota; kingdom Metazoa; phylum Chordata; class Mammalia; order Artiodactyla; family Bovidae; genus Bos; species Bos mutus. Next base: position 63,874 of record NW_027220107.1, read on the forward strand.
GATTATCAAGCAGATGAGCAGGCAGGTGTCTCGCGGATCAGCTGTCGATTATCAAGCAGATGAGCAGGCAGGTGTCGCGCGGCTCAGCTGGCGATTATCAAGCAGATGAGCAGGCAGGTGTCGCCTGGCTCAGCTGGCGATTATCAAGCAGATGAGCAGGCAGGTGTCGCGAGGCTCAGCTGGCGTATATCAAGCAGATGAGGAGACAGGTGTCGCGGGGCTCAGCTGGCGATTATCAGGCAGAAGAGCAGGCAGGTGTCACGCGGTTCAGCTGTTGATTATCAGGCAGAAGAGCAGGCAGGTGTCGCGCGGCTCAGCTGGCGATTATCAGGCAGATGAGCAGGCAGGTGTCGAGCAGCTCCGCTGGCGATTATCAGGCAGAAGAGCAGGCAGGTGTCACGCGGTTCAGCTGTTATTTATCAGGCAGAAGAGCAGGCAGGTGTCAAGCAGCTCCGCTGGCCATTATCAGGCAGAAGAGCAGGCAGGTGTCACGCGGCTCAGCTGTCGATTATCAAGCAGATGAACAGGCAGGTGTCACGGCTCAGCTGGCGATTATCAAGCAGATGAGCAGGCAGGTGTCACGCGGCTCAGCTGGCCACAGTCAAGCAGAAGAGCAGGCAGGTGTCGCGCGGCTCAGCTGGCGTATATCAAGCAGATGAGCAGGCAGGTGTCGCGCGGCTCAGTTTTCGATTATCAAGCAGATGAACAGGCAGGTGTCGCGGGGCTCAGCTGGCTATTATCAAGCAGATGAGCAGGCAGGGTCAGGTGCTCAGCTTTCGATTATCAAGCAGATGAACAGGCAGGTGTCGAGCGGCTCAGCTGCTGGCGATTATCAGGCAGAAGAGCAGGCAGGTGTCAGGCGCAGGCAGGTTCAGCTGTTGATTATCAGGCAGAAGAGCAGGCA
>NW_027220108.1:0-29032 GCF_027580195.1 Bos mutus
ATGTTGCTGATCATGTTATTGATCATGTGCTGATCACGTGGGTATCATGCACTGATTACATGACTGGGCATGCACTGATCATGTAACTGTATGTACGCAATGATCACATGGCTATCATGCACTAAATACGTGGCTGATCATGCACTCATCATGTGATCGAGCATGCACTGATCACGTAGCTATCATGCATTGATCACTTCGCTATAATGCACTCATCACGTGGCTGATCATACACTGATCACGTGACTGCACATGCACTGATGACGTGGCTGATCATACACTGATCACGTGACTGATCATGCACTGATCACGTGGCTGATCATGCACTAATCACGTTGCTGATCATGCACTGATCACGTGGCTGATCATGCACTGATCACGTGGCTGATCATGCACTGATCACGTGGCTGATCATGCACTGATCACGTGGCTGATCATACACTGATCACGTGGCTGATCATGCACTGATCACGTGACTGATCATGCACTGATCACGTGACTGATCATGCACTGATCACGTGGATGATCATTCACTGACTAATTATATACGTGGCGTGGCTATCATGCACTGATCACGTGGCTGATCATGCACTGATCACGTGGCTGAATATGCACTGATCACGTGGCTGATCATGCACTGACCACGTGGCTGTGCATGCACTGATCACGTGGCTGATCATGCACTGATCACGTGACTCATCATGCACTGATCACGTGGCTGATCATGCACTGATCACGTGGCTGATCATGCACTGATCACGTGGCTGATCATGCACTGATCACTGGCTGATCGTGGCTCACTGATCATGCACTGATCACGTGGCTGATCATGCACTGATCACGTGGCTGATCATGCACTGATCACGTGACTGATCATGCACTGATCACGTGGCTGATCATGCACTGATCACGTGGCTGATCATGCACTGATCACGTGGCTGATCATGCACTGATCACGTGGCTGATCATGCACTGATCACGTGACTGATCATGCACTGATCACGTGGCTGATCAGGCACTGATCACGTGGCTGATCATGCACTGATCACGTGGCTGATCATGCACTGATCGCGTGGCTGATCATGCACTGATCACGTGGCTGATCATGCACTGATCACGTGGCTGATCATGCACTGATCACGTGACTGATGCATGCACTGATCAGGCGTGGCTGCCTGATCATGCACTGATCACGTGGCTGATCATGCACTGATCACGTGGCTGATCATGCACTGATCACGTGGCTGATCATGCACTGATCACGTGACTGATCATGCACTGATCACGTGGCTGATCATGCACTGATCACGTGGCTGATCATGCACTGATCACGTGCCTGATCATGCACTGATCACGTGGCTGATCATGCACTGATCACGAAACTGTGCATGCACTGATCTCGTGCCTGATCTTGCACTGATCACGTGGCTGATCATGCACTGATCACAAAGCTGAGCTTATACTGATCACGTGACTGTGCATGCACTGATCACGTGGGGGTTCATGCGCTGATAACATGGCTGAACATGCACTGACACCGTGGCTATCATACACTGATCACCTGACTGATCATGCACTCTTCACGTGCCTGATCATGCACTGATCACGTGGCTTATCATGCACTGATCACGAAGCTGATCATACATTGATCACGTGACTGTGTATGCACTGAAACGTGGCTGATCATGCACTGATCACGTTGCGGATCATATACTGATCACGTGGCTGATCATGCCCTATCACGTGTCTGATCATGCACTGATCACGACCCTGATCATGCACTAATCATGTGTTTGATCATGCCCTGATCACGTGAGTGGTCATGCACTGATCACGTACCTGATCATGCACTGATCATTTGGCTGATAATACACTGATCATGTGACTGTGCATGCACTGATCACGTGGCTGATCATACACTGATTACGTGGCTGATCATGCACTGATCACATGGCAATCATGCACTGATCACGTGGCTGATCATACACTGATCACGTGACTGATCATGCAGTGATCACGAGCCTGATCATGCACTGATCACGTGTCTGATCATGCCCTGATCACGTGACTTGTCATGCAGTGATCACGTGCCTGATCATTCACTGATCACGTGGCTGATAATGCACTGATCACGAGGCTGATCATACACTGATCACGTGACTGATCATGTACTGATCATGTGCCTGATCATGCACTGAAGACGTGGCTCATCATGCACTGATCAGGAAGCTGATTATACAATGATCACGTGACTGTGCATGCACTGATAACGTGGCTGATCATGCACTGATCACGTGGCTGATAATGAACTGATCACGTGGCTGATCATACACTGATCACGTGCCTGATCATGCACTAATCATGTTGCGGATCATGCAGTGATCACATGGATGATCATACACTGATCACGTGGCTGATCATACTCTGATCACGAAGCTGATCATGCACTGATCACGTTGTGGATAATGCTCTGATCACGTGGCTGATCATACACTCATCACGTGGCTGACATTCACTGATCACGTGACTGGTCATGCACTGATCACGTGCCTGATCATGCAGTGATCACGTGCCTCGTCTTGCACTGATCACGTGGCTGATCATGCACTGATCACGAAGCTGAGCTTATACTGATCACGTGACTGATCATGCACTGATCACGTGGCTGTTCATGCACTGATAACGTGGCTGATCATGCCCTGATATCGTGGCTATCATACTCTGATCACGTTACTGATCATGCACTGATCACATGACTGTGCATGCACTGATCACGTGGCTGATCATACACTGATCACGTGGCTGATCATGCACTGATCACGTTGCTTATCATGCACTGATCAGGTGGCTGACATTCACTGATCACTTGGCTGATCATACACTGTTCACGTGTCTGACCATGCACTGCTCACGTAACTGATCATGCACTGATCACGTGGCTATCATGCACTGATCACGTGGCTGAACATGCACTGATCACGTGGCTGATCACACACCTGTCATGTGACTGATCATGCACTGATCACGTGGCTGATCATGCACTGATCACGTGGCTGATCATACTCTGATCACATAACTGATCATGCACACATCACGTGGCTATCATGCACTGCTCACGTGGCTGGTCATGCAATGATCACGTAGCTGATCATATATTGCTCACGTGACTCATCATGCACAGATCACGTAAATGATCATGCACTGTTCACGTGACTAATCATGAAATGATCACGTGGCTATAATTCACTGATCACGTGGATATCATGCACTGATTACGTGCCTGTCATGCACAGATCACGTGACTAATCATGAACTGATCACGTAGGTATCATGCACTGATCACGTGGCTGATAATACACTGTTTATGTGTCTGATCATGCACTGATCACGTGGCTGATCATACACTGCTCACGTAGCTGATCTTGCACTGATCACGTGTCTATCATGCAGTGCTCACGTGGCTGATCCTGCAATGATCACCTAGCTAATATGTACTGGTCACGTGACTGATCATGCAATGGTGGTAACGTGATTGATCATACACTGATCACGTGACTGATCATGCACTAATCACGTGACTAATCATGCACTGATCAGGTGGCTATCATGCACTGCTCACGTGGCTGATCATACAATGATCACATAGCTCATGCACCATATACTGATCATGCACGTGACTGATCATGCACTGATCACGTGGCTGATCATGCACTGATCACGGGCTGATCATACACTGATCACGTGACTGATCATGCACTGTTCACGTGACTGATCATGCACTGATCACGTGGCTGATCATGCACTGATCACGTGACTGATCATACACTGATCACGTGCCTGGTCATGCACAGATCACGTGACTAATCATGAAGTGATCACGTGTCTATCATACACTGATCACATGGCTATCATGCACTGATCACGTGGCTGATCATGCACTGATCACGTGGCTATCATGCACTGATCACGTGGCTGATCATGCAATGATCACGTGACTGGTCATGCACTGATCACGTAGGTATCATGCACTGATTACGTGGCTGATTATACACTGTTCACGTGTCTATTAATGCACTGATCGCGTGGCTGATCATACACTGCTCACGTAGCTGATCATGCACTGATCACGTGTCTATCATGCAGTGCTCACGTGGCTGATCCTGCAATGCTAACGTAGCTAACATGTTCTGCTCACGTGACTGATCATGCAATGTTTACGTAATTGATCATGCTCTGATCACGTGACTGATCATGCACTGATCACGTGGCTATCATGCACTGATTACGTGGCTGATCATGCAATGATCACGTAGCTACCATGTACTGGTCACCTGACTGATCATGCACTGATCACATAATTGATCATGCACTGATCCCGTGGCTGATCATACACTTATCCCGTGACTGATCATGCACTGTTCACGTGACTGATCATGCACTGATCACGTGGCTATCCTGCACTGATCACGTGGCTGATCATACACTGATCACGTGCCTGATCATGCACAGATCACGTGACTACTCATGAAGTGATCACGTGGCTATCATGCACTGATCACGTGGATAACATGCACTGATCACGTGGCTGATCACACAAGTATCACGTGACTGATCATGCACTGGTCACGTGGCTATCATGCACTGATCACGTGGCTATCATGCACTGATCACGTGGCTGATCATGCAATGATCACGTAGCTACCATGTACTGGTCACGTGACTGATCATTCCCTGATCACGTAATTGATCATGCACTGATCACGTGGCTGATCATGCACTGATCACGTGACTGGTCATGCACTGATCACGTGGCTATCATGCACTCCTCACTTGGCTGATCATGCAATGATCACGCAGCTACCATGTACTGGTCACATGACTGATCATGCACTGATCACGTAATTGATCATGCACTGATCACCTGGCTTATCATGCATTGATCACGTGACTGATCATGTGCTGATCATGTTTGGTGTCATACACTGATCATGTGCCTCTGGCGGCCATGAGCAAAGAGCTGAGTAGGCAGGAATCAGTCAGCAGGCAATAATCATGGAATTCAGCTCTGAGAAATCATGCTGCTCAGCTGGGAATAACCAAGTGAAATGAGCAGGCAGGAATTACGATCAGCACAGCTGGCAATTGTCAAGCAGATGACAGGCAGGAATTACGCAGCTCAGCTGGCAATTGTCAAGCAGATGAGCAGACAGTAATCACGCAGCTCAGCAGGCCCTGATCACGTGACTGATCATGCACTGATCACGTGGCTCTCATGCACTGATCACGTGATTGCGGATGCACTGATCACGTAACTGTATGCACTGATGACGTGGCTATCATGCACTGATGACGTGGCTGATCATGCACTGATCATGTGACTGATTATGCACTGATCACTTAGCTATCTTGCACTGATCACTTGGCTGATCCTACACTCATCACGGGACTGATCATGCACTGATCACGGCACTATCATGCATTGATTGCATGACTGCACATGCACTGATCACGTGACTGAACATGCACTGATCACGTGACTGATCATGCACTGATCACGTGACTGAACATGCACTGATCACGTGACTGATCATGCACTGATCAGTTGGTTATCATGCAATGATTACTTGTCTGATCATACACTGATCACGTGACTGATAATGCACTGATCATCTGGCTATCATGCACTCATTACCTGGCTATCGTGCACTGATCACGTGGCTATCATGCACTGATCACGTGGCTATCATGCACTGATCACGTGGCTATCATGCACTGATCACGTAATTGATCCTGCACTGATCACGTGGCTGATCACGCACTGATCACGTGGCTGATCACACACGTATCTCGTGACTGATCATGTACAGATCACGTGACTAATCATGAAGTGATCACGTGGCTCTCCTGCACTGATCACGTGGATATCATGCACTGATCACGTGGCTGATTACACACGTATCACGTGACTGATCCTGCACTGATCACGTGGCTCATCACGCACTGATCACGTGGCTGGGATCACACACGTATCATGTGATTGATCATGTACAGATCACGTGACTAATCATCGAAGTGATCACGTGGCTATCCTGCACTGATCACGTGGATATCATGCACTGATCACGTGGCTGATCACACATATCACGTGACTGATCATGCAATGATCACGTAGCTACCATGTACTGGTCACGTGACTGATCATGCACTGATCATGTAATTGATCATGCACTGATCACGTGGCTGATCATGCACTGATCACGTGACTGATCATGCACTGATCACGTGACTGATCATGCACTGATCACGTGGCTATCATGCACTGATCACGTGGCTGATCATGCACTGATACCGTGACTGAGCATGGCATGTTCACATGACTATCAGGTAGTGATCACGTGACTTAATGGCGCTGATCATGTGACTGATCATGCGCTGATCATGTTTGCTATCATACACTGATCATGTGCCTCTGGAAGCAATAAACAAAGAGCTGAGTAGGCATGAATCAAACAGTCAGCAGGCAATAATCATGGAACTCAGCTGTGAGGAATCATGCTGCTCAACTGGCAATAATCAAGCAGCTGAGCAGGCAGGATTTACGCAGCACAGCTGGCAATTGTCAAGCAGATGACAGGCAGGAATCGTGCAGCTCAGCTGGCAATTGTCAAGCAGATGAGCAGACAGTAATCACGCAGCTCAGCACGCCCTGATCACGTGACTGAGCATGCACTGTTCACGTGGCTGATCATACACTGATCACGTGATTGATCATGCACTGATCACTTGGATATCATGCACTGATCACGTGGCTGATCATACACTGTTCACGTGTCTGACCATGCACTGCTCACGTAACTGATCATGCACTGATCACGTGGCTGAACATGCACTGTTCACGTGGCTGATCACACACCTGTCACGTGACTGATCATGCACTGATCACGTGGCACTCATGCACTGATCACGTGGCTGATCATACTCTGCTCACATAACTGATCATGCACACATCACGTGGCTATCATGCACTGCTCACGTGGCTGGTCATGCAATGATCACGTAGCTACCATATACTGCTCACGTGACTCATCATGCACAGATCACGTAAATGATCATGCACTGTTCACGTGACTAATCATGAAATGATCACGTGGCTATAATTCACTGATCACGTGGATATCATGCACTGATTACGTGCCTGTCATGCACAGATCACGTGACTAATCATGAACTGATCACGTAGGTATCATGCACTGATCACGTGGCTGATAATACACTGTTTATGTGTCTGATCATGCACTGATCACGTGGCTGATCATACACTGCTCATGTAGCTGATCTTGCACTGATCACGTGTCTATCATGCAGTGCTCACGTGGCTGATCCTGCAATGATCACCTAGCTAATATGTACTGGTCACGTGACTGATCATGCAATGGTAACGTAATTGATCATACACTGATCACGTGACTGATCATGCACTAATCACGTGACTGATCATGCACTGATCAGGTGGCTATCATGCACTGCTTACGTGGCTGATCATACAATGATCACATAGCTACCATATACTGGTCACGTGACTGATCATGCACTGATCACGTAATTGATCATGCACTGATCACGGGGCTGATCATACACTGATCACGTGACTGATCATGCACTGTTCACGTGACTGATCATGCACTGATCACGTGGCTATCATGCACTGATCACGTGACTGATCATACACTGATCACGTGCCTGGTCATGCACAGATCACGTGACTAATCATGAAGTGATCACGTGTCTATCATACACTGATCACATGGCTATCATGCACTGATCACGTGGCTATCATGCACTGATCACGTGGCTATCATGCACTGATCACGTGGCTGATCATGCAATGATCACGTGACTGGTCATGCACTGATCACGTAGGTATCATGCACTGATTACGTGGCTGATTATACACTGTTCACGTGTCTATTAATGCACTGATCGCCTGGCTGATCATACACTGCTCACGTAGCTGATCATGCACTGATCACGTGTCTATCATGCAGTGCTCACGTGGCTGATCCTGCAATGCTAACGTAGCTAACATGTACTGCTCACGTGACTGATCATGCACTGTTACGTAATTCATCATGCTCTGATCACGTGAATGATCATGCACTGATCACGTGGCTATCATGCACTGCTTACGTGGCTGATCATGCAATGATCACGTAGCTACCATGTACTGGTCACCTGACTGATCATGCACTGATCACATAATTGATCATGCACTGATCACGTGGCTGATCATACACTTACCCGTGACTGATCATGCACTGTTCACGTGACTGATCATGCACTGATCACGTGGCTATCCTGCACTGATCACGTGGCTGATCATACAGTGATCACGTGCCTGATCATGCACAGATCACGTGACTACTCATGAAGTGATCACGTGGCTATCATGCACTGATCACGTCGATAACATGCACTGATCACGTGGCTGATCACACAAGTATCACGTGACTGATCATACACTGGTCACGTGGCTATCATGCACTGATCACGTGGCTATCATGCACTGATCACGTGGCTGATCATGCAGTGATCACGTAGCTACCATGTACTGGTCACGTGACTGATCATTCCCTGATCATGTAATTGATCATGCACTGATCACGTGACTGATCATGCACTGATCACGTGACTGGTCATGCACTGATCACGTGGCTATCATGCACTCCTCACTTGGCTGATCATGCAATGATCACGCAGCTACCATGTACTGGTCACATGACTGATCATTCACTGATCACGTAATTGATCATGCACTGATCACCTGGCTTATCATGCATTGATCACGTGACTGATCATGTGCTGATCATGTTTGGTGTCATACACTGATCATGTGCCTCTGGCGGCCATGAGCAAAGAGCTGAGTAGGCAGGAATCAGTCAGCAGGCAATAATCATGGAATTCAGCTCTGAGAAATCATGCTGCTCAGCTGGGAATAACCAAGTAAATGAGCAGGCAGGAATTACGCAGCACAGCTGGCAATTGTCAAGCAGATGAGCAGACAGTAATCACGCAGCTCAGCAGGCCCTGATCACGTGACTGATCATGCACTGATCACGTGGCTCTCATGCACTGATCACGTGATTGCGGATGCACTGATCACGTAACTGTATGCACTGATGACGTGGCTATCATGCACTGATGACGTGGCTGATCATACACTGATCATGTGACTGATCATGCACTGATCACGTAGCTATCTTGCACTGATCACTTGGCTGATCCTACACTCATCACGGGACTGATCATGCACTGATCACGGCGCTATCATGCATTGATTGCATGACTGCACATGCACTGATCACGTCGATGTTCATAAACTGATCACGTGACTGATCATGCACTGATCACGTGACTGAACATGCACTGATCACGTGACTGATCATGCACTGATCAGTTGGTTATCATGCAATGATTACTTGTCTGATCATACACTGATCACGTGACTGATAATGCACTGATCATCTGGCTATCATGCACTCATTACCTGGCTATCGTGCACTGATCACGTGGCTATCATGCACTGATCACGTGGCTATCATGCACTGATCACGTGGCTATCATGCACTGATCACGTAATTGATCCTGCACTGATCACGTGGCTGATCACGCACTGATCACGTGGCTGATCACACACGATCTCGTGACTGATCATGTACAGATCACGTGACTAATCATGAAGTGATCACGTGGCTCTCCTGCACTGATCACGTGGATATCCTGCACTGATCACGTGGCTGATTACACACGTATCACGTGACTGATCCTGCACTGATCACGTGGCTCATCACGCACTGATCACGTGGCTGATCACACACGTATCATGTGATTGATCATGTACAGATCACGTGACTAATCATGAAGTGATCACGTGGCTATCCTGCACTGATCACGTGGATATCATGCACTGATCACGTGGCTGATCACACACATATCACGTGACTGATCATGCAATGATCACGTAGCTACCATGTACTGGTCACGTGACTGATCATGCACTGATCATGTAATTGATCATGCACTGATCACGTGGCTGATCATGCACTGATCACGTGACTGATCATGCACTGATCACGTGACTGATCATGCACTGATCACGTGGCTCATCATGCACTGATCACGATCACGTGGCTGATCATGCACTGATACCGTGACTGAGCATGGCATGTTCACATGAGTATCATGTAGTTGTCACGTGACTTAATAGCTCTGATCATGTGACTGATCATGCGCTGATCATGTTTGCTATCATACACTGATCATGTGCCTCTGGAGGCAATAAACAAAGAGCTGAGTAGGCATGAATCAAACAGTCAGCAGGCAATAATCATGGAACTCAGCTGTGAGGAATCATGCTGCTCAACTGGCAATAATCAAGCAGCTAAGCAGGCAGGATTTACACAGCACAGCTGGCAATTGTCAAGCAGATGACAGGCAGGAATCGTGCAGCTCAGCTGGCAATTGTCAAGCAGATGAGCAGACAGTAATCACGCAGCTCAGCACGCCCTGATCACGTGACTGAGCATGCACTGTTCACGTGGCTGATCATACACTGATCACGTGATTGATCATGCACTGATCACTTGGATATCATGCACTGATCACGTGGCTGATCATACACTGTTCACGTGTCTGACCATGCACTGCTCACGTAACTGATCATGCACTGATCACGTGGCTATCATGCACTGATCACGTGGCTGAACATGCACTGTTCACGTGGCTGATCACACACCTGTCATGTGACTGATCATGCACTGATCACGTGGCACTCATGCACTGATCACGTGGCTGATCATACTCTGCTCACATAACTGATCATGCACACATCACGTAGCTATCATGCACTGCTCACGTGGCTGGTCATGCAATGATCACGAAGCTACCATATACTGCTCACGTGACTCATCATGCACAGATTATGTAAATGATCATGCACTGTTCACGTGACTAATCATGAAATGATCACGTGGCTATAATTCACTGATCACGTGGATATCATGCACTGATTACGTGCCTGTCATGCACAGATCACGTGACTAATCATGAACTGATCACGTAGGTATCATGCACTGATCACGTGGCTGATAATACACTGTTTATGTGTCTGATCATGCACTGATCACGTGGCTGATCATACACTGCTCACGTAGCTGATCTTGCACTGATCACGTGTCTATCATGCAGTGCTCACGTGGCTGATCCTGCAATGATCACCTAGCTAATATGTACTGGTCACGTGACTGATCATGCAATGGTAACGTAATTGATCATACACTGATCACGTGACTGATCATGCACTAATCACGTGACTGATCATGCACTGATCAGGTGGCTATCATGCACTGCTTACGTGGCTGATCATACAATGATCACATAGCTACCATATACTGGTCACGTGACTGATCATGCACTGATCACGTAATTGATCATGCACTGATCACGTGGCTGATCATACACTGATCACGTGACTGATCATGCACTGTTCACGTGACTGATCATGCACTGATCACGTGGCTATCATGCACTGATCACGTGACTGATCATACACTGATCACGTGCCTGGTCATGCACAGATCACGTGACTAATCATGAAGTGATCACGTGTCTATCATACACTGATCACATGGCTATCATGCACTGATCACGTGGCTATCATGCACTGATCACGTGGCTATCATGCACTGATCACGTGGCTGATCATGCAATGATCACGTGACTGGTCATGCACTGATCACGTAGGTATCATGCACTGATTACGTGGCTGATTATACACTGTTCACGTGTCTATTAATGCACTGATCGCCTGGCTGCTCATACACTGCTCACGTAGCTGATCATGCACTGATCACGTGTCTATCATGCAGTGCTCACGTGGCTGATCCTGCAATGCTAACGTAGCTAACATGTACTGCTCACGTGACTGATCATGCAACGGTTACGTAATTCATCATGCTCTGATCACGTGAATGATCATGCACTGATCACGTGGCTATCATGCACTGCTTACGTGGCTGATCATGCAATGATCACGTAGCTACCATGTACTGGTCACCTGACTGACCATGCACTGATCACATAATTGATCATGCACTGATCACGTGGCTGATCATACACTTACCCCGTGACTGATCATGCACTGTTCACGTGACTGATCATGCACTGATCACGTGGCTATCCTGCACTGATCACGTGGCTGATCATACAGTGATCACGTGCCTGATCATGCACAGATCACGTGACTACTCATGAAGTGATCACGTGGCTATCATGCACTGATCACGTCGATAACATGCACTGATCACGTGGCTGATCACACAAGTATCACGTGACTGATCATACACTGGTCACGTGGCTATCATGCACTGATCACGTGGCTATCATGCACTGATCACGTGGCTGATCATGCAGTGATCACGTAGCTACCATGTACTGGTCACGTGACTGATCATTCCCTGATCATGTAATTGATCATGCACTGATCACGTGACTGATCATGCACTGATCACGTGACTGGTCATGCACTGATCACGTGGCTATCATGCTCCTCACTTGGCTGATCATGCAATGATCACGCAGCTACCATGTACTGGTCACATGACTGATCATTCACTGATCACGTAATTGATCATGCACTGATCACCTGGCTTATCATGCATTGATCACGTGACTGATCATGTGCTGATCATGTTTGGTGTCATACACTGATCATGTGCCTCTGGCGGCCATGAGCAAAGAGCTGAGTAGGCAGGAATCAGTCAGCAGGCAATAATCATGGAATTCAGCTCTGAGAAATCATGCTGCTCAGCTGGGAATAACCAAGTAAATGAGCAGGCAGGAATTACGCAGCACAGCTGGCAATTGTCAAGCAGATGACAGGCAGGAATCGTGCAGCTCAGCTGTCAATTGTCAAGCAGATGAGCAGACAGTAATCACGCAGCTCAGCAGGCCCTGATCACGTGACTGATCATGCACTGATCACGTGGCTCTCATGCACTGATCACGTGATTGATTGCGGATGCACTGATCACATAACTGTATGCACTGATGACGTGGCTATCATGCACTGATGACGTGGCTGATCATACACTGATCATGTGACTGATCATGCACTGATCACGTAGCTATCTTGCACTGATCACGTGGCTGATCCTACACTCATCACGGGACTGATCATGCACTGATCACGGCGCTATCATGCATTGATTGCATGACTCACATGCACTGATCACGTCGATGTTCATAAACTGATCACGTGACTGATCATGCACTGATCACGTGACTGAACATGCACTGATCACGTGACTGATCATGCACTGATCAGTTGGTTATCATGCAATGATTACTTGTCTGATCATACACTGATCACGTGACTGATAATGCACTGATCATCTGGCTATCATGCACTCATTACCTGGCTATCGTGCACTGATCACGTGGCTATCATGCACTGATCACGTGGCTATCATGCACTGATCACGTGGCTATCATGCACTGATCACGTAATTGATACTGCACTGATCACGTGGCTGATCACGCACTGATCACGTGGCTGATCACACACGTATCTCGTGACTGATCATGTACAGATCACGTGACTAATCATGAAGTGATCACGTGGCTCTCCTGCACTGATCACGTGGATATCATGCACTGATCACGTGGCTGATTACACACGTATCACGTGACTGATCCTGCACTGATCACGTGGCTCATCACGCACTGATCACGTGGCTGATCACACACGTATCATGTGATTGATCATGTACAGATCACGTGACTAATCATGAAGTGATCACGTGGCTATCCTGCACTGATCACGTGGATATCATGCACTGATCACGTGGCTGATCACACACATATCACGTGACTGATCATGCAATGATCATGTAGCTACCATGTACTGGTCACGTGACTGATCATGCACTGATCATGTAATTGATCATGCACTGATCACGTGGCTGATCATGCACTGATCACGTGACTGATCATGCACTGATCACGTGACTGATCATGCACTGATCACGTGGCTATCATGCACTGATCACGTGGCTGATCATGCACTGATACTGTGACTGAGCATGGCATGTTCACATGACTATCATGTAGTGATCACGTGACTTAATGGCGCTGATCATGTGACTGATCATGCGCTGATCATGTTTTCTATCATACACTGATCATGTGCCTCTGGAGGCAATAAACAAAGAGCTGAGTAGGCACGAATCAAACAGTCAGCAGGCAATAATCATGGAACTCAGCTGTGAGGAATCATGCTGCTCAGCTGGCAATAATCAAGCAGCTGAGCAGGCAGGAATTACGCAGCACAGCTGGCAATTGTCAAGCAGATGACAGGCAGGAATCGTGCAGCTCAGCTGTCAATTGTCAAGCAGATGAGCAGACAGTAATCACGCAGCTCAGCAGGCCCTGATCACGTGACTGAGCATGCACTGTTCACGTGGCTGATCATACACTGATCACGTGATTGATCATGCACTGATCACTTGGATATCATGCACTGATCACGTGGCTGATCATACACTGTTCACGTATCTGACCATGCACTGCTCACGTTACTGATCATGCACTGATCACACGGCTATCATGCACTGATCACGTGGCTGAACATGCACTGATCACGTGGCTGATCACACACCTGTCACGTGACTGATCATGCACTGATCACGTGGCTCATCATGCACTGATCACGTGGCTGATCATACACTGCTCACATAACTGATCATGCACACATCACGTGGCTGATCATGCACTGCTCACCGTGCTGATCATGCAATGATCACGTGGCTATCATATATTGCTCACGTGACTCATCATGCACAGATCACGTAAATGATCATGCACTGTTCACGTGACTAATCATGAAATGATCACGTGGCTGATAATTCACTGATCACGTGGATATCATGCACTGATCACGTGGCTGATCATGCACTGATCACTTGACTAATCATGAATTGATCACGTGGCTATCATGCACTGATCACGTGGCTGATAATACACTGTTTACGTGTCTGATCACGCACTGATCACGTGGCTGATCATACACTGCTCATGCTGATCTTGCACTGATCACGTGCTATCATGCAGTGATCACGTGGCTGATCCTGCAATGATCAGGTGGCTGATCATGTACTGGTCACGTGACTGATCATGCAATGGTAACGTGGCTGATCATACACTGATCACGTGACTGATCATGCACTAATCACGTGACTAATCATGCACTGATCAGGTGGCTGATCATGCACTGATCACGTGGCTGATCATGCACTGATCACGTGGCTGATCATATACTGGTCACGTGACTGATCATGCACTGATCACGTAACTGATCATGCACTGATCACGTGGCTGATCATACACTGATCACGTGACTGATCATGCACTGATCACGTGACTGATCATGCACTGATCACGTGGCTATCATGCACTGATCACGTGACTGATCACACTGATCACGTGTGCCTGATCATGCACAGATCACGTGACTAATCATGAAGTGATCACGTGTCTATCATACACTGATCACGTGGCTATCATGCACTGATCACGTGGCTGATCATGCACTGATCACGTGGCTATCATGCACTGATCACGTGGCTGATCATGCACTGATCACGTGACTGGTCATGCACTGATCACGTAGCTATCATGCACTGATTACGTGGCTGATTATACACTGTTCACGTGGCTGATCATGCACTGATCACGTGGCTGATCATGCACTGATCACGAGCTGATCATGCACTGATCACGTGGCTATCATGCAGTGCTCACGTGGCTGATCCTGCAATGCTATCACGAGCTGATCATGTACTGATCACGTGACTGATCATGCACTGATCACGTGATTGATCATGCTCTGATCACGTGAATGATCATGCACTGATCACGTGGCTATCATGCACTGATTACGTGGCTGATCATGCAATGATCACGAGCTGATCATATGTACTGGTCACCTGACTGATCATGCACTGATCACATAAGCTGATCATGCACTGATCACGTGGCTGATCATGCACTTATCACGTGACTGATCATGCACTGTTCACGCGACTGATCATGCACTGATCACGTGGCTATCCTGCACTGATCACGTGGCTGATCATACAGTGATCACGTGCTTGATCATGCACTGATCACGTGACTGATCATGCACTGATCACGTGGCTGATCATGCACTGATCACGTGACTGATCATGCACTGATCACGTGGCTGATCATGCACTGATCACGTGACTGATCATACACTGATCACGTGGCTATCATGCACTGATCACGTGGCTGATCATGCACTGATCACGTGTCTGATCATGCACTGATCACGTAGCTATCATGTACTGATCACTGATCATGATCTGATCCCTGCTGATCATTCCACTGATCACGTACTGATCATGCACTGATCACGTGACTGATCATGCACTGATCACGTGACTGGTCATGCACTGATCACGTGGCTGATCATGCACTGATCACGTGGCTGATCATGCACTGATCACGCAGCTACCATGTACTGATCACATGACTGATCATTCACTGATCACGTGACTGATCATGCACTGATCACCTGGCTTATCATGCATTGATCACGTGACTGATCATGTGCTGATCATGTTTGGCTGATCATGCACTGATCACGTGCCTCTGATCATGAGCAAAGAGATCAGTAGGCTGAATCATCAGCACTGATCATCGCTGAATTCAGCTCTGAGAAATCATGCTGATCATGGCACTGATCACGTGGATGATCATGCACTGATCATTACGATCATGCAGCTGATCAGCTGGCCAATCATGCACTGATCACGTGGCTGATCATGCACTCAGCGTGCTCAATTGTCACGCAGCTGATCAGACACTGATCACGTGGCTGATCAGGCCCTGATCACGTGACTGATCATGCACTGATCACGTGGCTGATCATGCACTGATCACGTGGCTGATCATGCACTGATCACGTAACTGATCATGCACTGACGTGGCTGATCATGCACTGATCACGTGGCTGATCATACACTGATCATCGTGACTGATCATGCACTGATCACGTAGCTGATCATGCACTGATCACGTGGCTGATCATGCACTGATCACGTGACTGATCATGCACTGATCACGTGACTGATCATGCACTGATCACGTGGCTGATCATGCACTGATCACGTGGCTGATCATGCACTGATCACGCTGCTGATCATGCACTGATCACGTGGCTGATCATGCACTGATCACGTGGACTGTTCATGCACTGATCACGTGGCTGATCATGCACTGATCACGTGACTGATCATGCACTGATCGTCATGCGCACTGATCATGCACTGATCACGTGGCTGATCATGCACTGATCACGTGGCTGATCATGCACTGATCACGTGGCTATCATGCACTGATCACGTGGCTGATCATGCACTGATCACGTGGCTGATCATGCACACTGATCACGTGACTGATCATGCACTGATCACGTGGCTGATCATGCACTGATCACCTGGCTGATCATGCACTGATCACGTGGCTGATCATGCACTGATCACGTGGCTGATCATGCACTGATCACGTGGCTGATCATGCACTGATCACGTGACTGATCCTGGACTGATCACGTGGCTGATCATGCACTGATCACGTGGCTGATCATGCACTGATCACGTGACTGATCATGCACTGATCACGTGACTGATCATACACTGATCACGTGGCTGATCATGCACTGATCACGTGGCTGATCATGCACTGATCACGTGGCTGATCATGCACTGATCGCGTGGCTGATCATGCACTGATCTGCTCGTGACTGATCATGCATTGCACTGATCGCGTGGCTGATCATGCACTGATCACGTGGCTGATCATGCACTGATCACGTGGCTGATCATGCACTGATCACGTGGCTGATCATGCACTGATCACGTGGCTGATCATGCACTGATCACGTGGCTGATCATGCACTGATCACGTGGCTGATCATGCACTGATCACGTGGCTGATCATGCACTGATCACGTGACCTCATGCACTGATCACGTGGCTGATCATGCACTGATCACGAAGCTGATCAGGCACTGATCGTGACTGATCATGCACTGATCACGTGACTGATCATGCACTGATCACGTGGCTGATCATGCACTGATCGCGTGGCTGATCATGCACTGATCACGTGGCTGATCATGCACTGATCACGTGGCTGATCATGCACTGATCACGTGCCTGATCATGCACTGATCACGTGGCTGATCATGCACTGATCACGTGGCTGATCATGCACTGATCACGTGACTGATCATGCACTGATCACGTAACTGATCATGCACTGATCACGTGGCTGATCATGCACTGATCACGTGGCTGATCATGCACTGATCACGTGGCTGATCATGCACTGATCACGTGGCTGATCATGCACTGATCACGTGGCCTGATCATGCACTGATCACGTGGCTGATCATGCACTGATGCACTGATCATGCACTGATCACGTGGCTGATCATGCACTGATCACGTGCCTGATCATGCACTGATCACGTGGCTGATCATGCACTGATCACGTGGCTGATCATGCACTGATCACGTGGCTGATCATGCACTGATCACGTGGCTGATCATGCACTGATCACGTGGCTGATCATGCACTGATCACGTGGCTGATCATGCACTGATCACCGTGACTGATCATGCACTGATCACGTGGCTGATCATGCACTGATCACGTGGCTGATCATGCACTGATCACGTGACTGATCATGCACTGATCGTGGCTGATCATGCACTGATCACGTGGCTGATCATGCACTGATCACGCGTTCATCATGCACTGATCACGTGGCTGATCATGCACTGATCACGTGCCTAATCATGCACTGATCACGTGGCTGATCATGCACTGATCTGATCGTGGCTGATCATGCACTGATCGCGTGGCTGATCATGCACTGATCACGTGGCTGATCATGCACTGATCACGTGGCTGATCATGCACTGATCACGTGACTGATCATGCACTGATCACGTGGCTGATCATGCACTGATCACGTGGCTGATCATGCACTGATCACGTGACTGATCATGCACTGATCACGTGACTGATCATGCACTGATCACGTGGCTGATCATGCACTGATCACGTGACTGATCATGCACTGATCACGTGACTGATCATGCACTGATCACGTGGCTGATCATACTGATCACGTGGCTGATCATACACTGATCACGTGGCTGATCATGCACTGATCACGTGACTGATCATGCACTGATCACGAAGCTGATCATGCACTGATCACGTGGCTGATCATGCACTGATCACGTGGCTGATCATGCACTGATCACGTGACTGATCATGCACTGATCACGTGGCTGATCATGCACTGATCACGTGGCTGATCATGCACTGATCACGTGGCTGATCATGCACTGATCACGTGTCTGATCATGCACTGATCACGTGACTGATCATGCACTGATCACGTGGCTGATCATGCACTGATCACGTGGCTGATCATGCACTGATCACGTGGCTGATCATGCACTGATCACGTGGCTGATCATGCACTGATCACGTGGCTGATCATGCACTGATCGCGTGGCTGATCATGCACTGATCACGTGACTGATCATGCACTGATCACGTGGCTGATCATGCACTGATCACGTGGCTGATCATGCACTGATCTCGTGGCTGATCATGCACTGATCACGTTGCTGATCATGCACTGATCACGTGGCTGATCATTCACTGATCACGTGGCTGATCATGCACTGATCACGTGGCTGATCATGCACTGATCCGCGTGACTGATCATGCACTGATCACGTGACTGATCATGCTCTGATCACGTTGCTGATCATGCACTGCTCAGGTGGCTATCATGCACTGATCACGTGGCTGATCATGCACTGATCACGTGGCTGATCATGCACTGATCACGTGACTGATCATGCACTGATCAGGTGGCTGATCATGCACTGATCACGTGGCTGATCATGCACTGATCACGTGGCTGATCATGCACTGATCACGTGGCTGATCATGCACTGATCACGTGGCTGATCATGCACTGATCACGTGGCTGATCATACACTGATCACGTGGCTGATCATGCACTGATCACGTGACTGATCATGCACTGATCACGTGGCTATCATGCACTGATCACGTGGCTGATCATGCACTGATCATTTGACTGATCATGCACTGACTGATCACGTGGCTGATCATGCACTGATCACGTGGCTGATCATGCACTGATCACGTGACTGATCATACAGTGATCACGTGGCTGATCATGTTGCTGATCACGTTGCTGATCATGTACTGATCACGTGGCTGATCATGCTGATCGCGTGACTGATCATGCACTGATCACGTGACTGATCATGCACTGATCACGTGACTGATCATGCACTGATCACGTGGCTGATCATGCACTGATCCGTGGCTGATCATGCACTGATCACGTGACTGTTCATGCACTGATCACATGACTGATCATTCACTGATCACGTGGCTGATCATGCACTGATCACGTGGCTGATCATGCACTGATCACGTGACTGATCATGCACTGATCACGTGGCTGATCATGCACTGATCACGTGGCTGATTCTGCACTGATCAAAAGAGCTGATCATGCACTAATCAGGTTGCTGATCATTCAGCTCTGAGAAATGGCTATCATCCAGCCTGAATATGTGGCTGATCATGCACTGATTACGTGGCTGGATCATGCACTGATCAGGTGGCTGATCAGCTGTCAATTGTCGTGGCAGATGAGCGTGTAATCACTGGCTCATCAGGCCCTGATCACTGTGACTGATCGTGGCTGATCACTGATCACGTGGCCTGATCATACACTGATCACGTGCCTGATCATGCACTGATGACGTGCCTGATCATGCACTGATCACGTGGCTGGTCATGCACTGATCACGAAGCTGATCATACACTGATCACGTGACTGCACATGCACTGATCACGTGGCTGATCATACACTGATCACGTGACTGATCATGCACTGATCACGTGGCTGATCATGCACTGATCACGTGGCTGATCATGCACTGATCACGTGACTGTGCATGCACTGATCACGTGGCTGATCATGCACTGATCACGTGACTGATCATGCACTGATCACGTGGCTGATCATGCACTGATCACGTGACTGATCATGCACTGATCACGTGGCTGATCATACACTGATCACGTGACTGATAATGCACTGATCATGCGTGCCTGATCATGCACTGATCACGTGGCTGATCATGCACTGATCACGTGCTGATCATACACTGATCAGCGTGACTGATCATGCACTGATCACGTGGCTGATCATGCACTGATCACGTGACTGATCATGCACTGATCGCGTGGCTGATCATGCACTGATCGCGTGACTGATCATGCACTGATCACGTGGCTGATCATGCACTGATCACGTGACTGATCATGCACTGATCGCGTGGCTGATCATGCACACTGATCACGTGGCTGATCATACACTGATCGCGTGGCTGATCATGCACTGATCACGTGGCTGATCATGCACTGATCACGTGGCTGATAATGCACTGATCACGTGGCTGATCATCGCACTGATCATGTCGCTGATCATGCACTGATCACGTGGCTGATCATGCACTGATCACGTGGCTGATCATGCACTGATCACGTGGCTGATCATGCACTGATCACGTGGCTGATCATGCACTGATCCGTGACTGATCATGCACTGATCGCGTGGCTGATCATGCACTGATCACGTGGCTGATCATGAACTGATCACGTGGCTGATCATACACTGATCACGTGCCTGATCATGCACTGATCACGTGGCTGATCATGCACTGATCACGTGACTGATCATACACTGATCCGTGGCTGTTCATGCACTGATCACGTGGCTGATCATGCACTGATACGTGGCTGATCATGCACTGATCGCGTGACTGATCATGCACTCTTCACGTGCCTGATCTGCACTGATCACGTGGCTGATCATGCACTGATCGCGTGGCTGATCATACACTGATCACGTGCCTGATCATGCACTGATCACGTGGCTGATCATGCACTGATCACGTGGTGATCATGCACTGATCACGTGGCTGATCATGCACTCTTCACGTGCCTGATCTGCACTGATCACGTGGCTGATCATGCACTGATTGTGCCTGTTCATGCACTGATCGCGTGGACTGATCATGCACTGATCACGTGACTGATCATGCACTGATCACGTGGCTGATCATGCACTGATCACGTGGCTGATCATACACTGATCACGTGACTGATCATGCACTGATCCGTGGCTGATCATGCACTGATCACGTGACTGATCATGCACTGATCTGGTGGCTGGATCATGCACTGATCACGTGGTGATCATGCACTGATCACGTGGCTAATCATATACTGATCACGTGACTGATCATGCACTGATCACGTGCCTGATCATGCGCTGATCACGTGGCTGATCATGCACTGATCACGTGACTGATCATGCACTGATCACGTGCCTGATCATGCACTGATCACGTGGCTGATCATGCACTGATCGTAACTGTGATCATGATCACTGATCACGTGACTGATCATGCACTGATAATCGTGCCTGATCATGCACTGATCACGTGGCTGATCATGCACTGATCGCGTGGCTGATCATGCACTGATCACGTGGCTGATCATGCACTGATCGTGGCTGATCATGCACTGATCCGTGGCTGATCATGCACTGATCACGTGGCTGATCATACACTGATCACATGACTGATCATGCTCTGATCACGACGTGCTGATCAGGCACTGATCCGTGACTGCAGGCACTGATCACGTGAGATGATCATGCACTGATCACGTGGATGATCATGCACTGATTACGTGGCTGATCATACACTGATAACGTGGCTGATCATGCACTGATCGCGTGCCTGTTCTTTGCACTGATAACGTGGCTGATCATTCACTGATCACGTGACTGATCATGCACTGATCACGTGGCTGAATATGCACTGATCACGTGCTGATCATGCACTGATCGCGGGACTTTTCATGCACTGATCGTGGCTGATCATGCACTGAACATGTGGCTGATCATGCGCACTGATCCCGCGTGACTGATCAGGCGGTGATCACGGCTGATCATGCACTGATCACGTGGCTGATCATGCACTGATCCGTGGCTGATCATGCACTGATCACGTGACTGATCTTACACTGATCTGAGGCGTGACTGATCATGCACTGATCACGTGGCTAAATCATGCACTGATCGTGCCTGATCATGCACTGAAGCGTGACTGATCATGGGCTGATCAATGTGGCTGATCATGCACTGATCGCGTGGCTGATCATTCACTGATCGCGTCCTGATCATGCACTGATCACGTGGCTGATCATGCACTGATCGCGTGATTGTTCTACACTGATCGGGACTGTGATCATGCACTAATCCGTGGCTGATCATGCGCTGATCACGTGGCTGATAATGAACTGATGGCGTGGCTGATCATACACTGATTCGTGGCTGATCATGCACTGATCACGTGGCTGATCATGCACACTGATCTCGTGACTGATCATGCACTGATCACGTGGCTGTTCATGCACTGATGCGTGCCTGATCATGCACTGATTAATGATAATACTGATCGCGTGCCTGATCATGCACTGATCGCGTGGCTGATCATACACTGATCACGTGACTGATCATTCACTGATCACGTGCCTGATCATGCACTGACCACGTGGCTGATCATACACTGATCACGAAGCTGATCATTCACTGATCCGTGACTGATCATGCACTGATCACGTGGCTGATCATGCACTGATCCGTGCCTGATCATGCACTGATGGTCACGTGGCTGATCATGCACTGATCACGTGCCTGATCATGCACTGATCACGTGGCTGATCATATACTGATCGCGTGACTGATCATGCACACTGATCCGTGGCTGATCATGCACTGATCACGTGGCTGATCATGCACTGATCACATGACTGATCATGCACTGATCACGTGGCTGATCATGCACTGATCGTGGCTCATCCGCCACACTGATCTGCGTGACTGATCATGGACTGATCGCGTTGCGGATCATGCCCTGATCCGTGCCTGATCATGCACTGATCGCGTGGCTGATCATGCACTGATCACGTGGCTGATCATGCACTGATAACGTGGCTGATCATGCACTCTTCACGTGCCTGATTGAACTGATCGTATGCGTGGCTGATCATGCCCTGTCACGTAGCTGATCATGCACTGATTCGTACCTGATCATGCACTGATCACGTGGCTGATCATACACTGATCCGCGTGGCTGATCATGCCCTAATGGCGTGGCTGATCATGCACTGATCACATGGCTGATCATACACTGATCCGTGCCTGACCATGCACTGATCACGTGGCTGATCATGCACTGATCACGTGGCTGATCATGAACTGATGGCGTGGCTGATCATGATCACTTTTCCGTGGCTGATCATGCACTGATCACGTGGCTGATCATGAACTGATCCGTGGCTGATCATATACTGATCACGTGACTGACCATTGCGCTAATGATCGTTGCTGATCATGAACTGATCATGGATGATCATGCACTGATCACGTGGCTGATCAGGCACTGATCATGGCTGATCTTTCACTGATCGCGTGGCTGATCTTTCTCGATCCGTGCCTGTTCATGCACTGATCCGTGGCTGATCGCACTGATCACGTGGCTGATCATGCACTGATCACGGACTGATCATGCACTGATCCGTGGCTGATAAAGCGCTGATCCGCGTGGCTGATCATGCGCTGATCACGTGGCTGATCATGCACTGATCACGTGACTGATCATGCAGACTGATCGCGTGGCTGATCATACACTGATCATTTTGGCTGATTATATACTGATCACGTGACTGCATGCACTGATCACGTGGCTGATCATGCACTGATCACGTGGCTCATCATGCACTTATCACGTGACTGATCATGCACTGATCACGTGGCTATCATGCACTGATCGCGTGGCTGATCATGCACTGATCACGTGGCTGATCATTCACTGATCACGTGACTGATCATGCACTGATGACGTGGCTGATCATGCACTGATCAACAAGCTGATCATACACACTGATCGCGTGACTATCATACACTGATCGCCTGGCTGATCATGCTGATCACGTGGCTGAGCATGCACTGATCACGTAGCTGATCATACACTGGTCACATGACTGCACATGCACTGATTACGTGGCTGATCATGCACTGATCACGTGACTGATCATGCACTGATCACGTGGCTATCATGCACTGATCACGTGACTGATCATACACTGATCGCGTAGCTGATCATTCTCTGATCACGTGACTCTGCATGCATTGATCACATGACTATCATGCACTGATCACGCGTAACTGATCATGCACTGATCACGTGGCTGATCACATGACTGATCGCGTGACTGATCAGGCACTGATCACGTGGCTATCATGCACTGATCGCGTGGCTGATCATACACTGATCGCGTGACTGAATGTTACACTGATCCCGTGGCTGATCATGCACTGATCGCGTGATTGATCATGGCACTGATCCGTGACTGTGCATGCACTGATCAAGGCTGATCATGCAGTGATCACGTGGCTGATCATGCACTGATCACGTGGCTGATCATACACTGATCACATGTCTCCGCATGCACTGATCACGTGGCTGATCATGCACTGATCCGTGGCTGATCATGAACTGATCGCGTGGCTGATCATGCACTGATCGTGGCTGATCATTCACTGATCCGTGGCTGATCATGCACTGATCGCGTGACTGATCATGCACTGATCACGCGTGACTGATCTTGCGCTGATCACGTGCCTGATCATGCACTGATCACGTGTATGATCATGCACTGATCACGTGGCTGATCATGCACTGATCACGTAGCTGATCATACACTGACAGGACTGATCATGCACTGATCGCGTGCCTGATCATGCCTGAGCCGTGGCTGTATCCTGCACTGATCACGTGGCTGATCATACACTGACCCGTGGCTCATCCATGCACTGATTGCGTTGCTTATCGTGACTGATCAGGTGGCTGACATTCACTGATCACGTGGCTGATCATTCACTTATCACTTTGACTGATCTTGCACTAATCGTCGGCTGATCATGCACTGATCATGTTTGCTCAGGTGCACTGATCACGTGGCTGTGCATGCGTGATCGCGTGACTGTTCATGCACTGATCGCGTACTGATCATACACTGATCCCGTGGCTGATCATGCACTGATCGCGTGCCTGTTCATGCACTGATCGGTGGCTATCATTCACTGATGCGTGACTGATCATTCACTCTCACGTGGCTGATCATGCACTGATCGTCAGGTTGATCATGCACTGATCACGTGACTGACCATACACTGATCGCGCTGACTCTGACGCGACGTGATCATGCTCTGATCCGTGACTGATCATGCACTGATCACGTGGCTGATCGTACATTGATCGCGTGGCTGTGCATGCACTGATCACTTGCCTGATCTTGGACTCTCACGTGGCTGATCATGCACTGATCACGTGGTTGATCATATACTGATCCTGTGCCCTGTGCATGAACTGATCACGTGGCTCTTCATGCTCTGATACGCGTGGCTGATCATGCTCTGATACGCGGCTGATCTTATACTGATCGCGTGACTGCATGCACTGATCATAACGTGCACTGATCTTGCGCTGATCACGTGAATTAGTATATACTGATCGTGCCAGTCATATACTGATCACGTGCCCTGTTCATGCACTGATCACGTGGCTGATCATGCGGTGATCGCGTGACTGACCATGCCAGCTGATCACGTGGCTCACTGTACTGATCGCGTGGCTGATCATGCAGAGGCGCGTGCCTGATCAAGCACTGATCCCGTTGCTTTGATCATGCCTGATCACGTGACTGATCATGCACTCTGATCGCGTACTGATCATGCGAAGTGATCGCGTGCTGATCTACGTCATGCACTGACCGTACCCACCTGATCGCGTGACTCCGCTTTACTGATCCGTGGCTGATCATGCACACGATCGTGGCTGATCTTATCGCACTGATCGCGTGGCTGCATCATGCACTGATCACGTGACTGATCATGCACTGATAGCGTATGGCTGATCTACACTGATCACGTGGCTGATCGCGTGGTAACTGGCTGATCATGCACTAATCACGTGATTGATCATGCACTGATCATTAACCTGATCATGCACTGATCACGTGGCTGTGCATACACTGATCACATGACTGATCATGCACTGATCACGGGCCTGATGCATGCACTGATCACGTGGCTGATCATGCACTGATCCGCGCCTTATCATACACTGATCACGTGGCTCATCATGCGCGATCACCGTGGCTGATCTTGCGCTGATAACGTGGCTGATCTGCTCTGATCATGGCTGATCATGCGGTGATAACCTGGCTGATCATACTCTGATCAAGTGGCTGATCATACGGTGATCACGTGACTGATCAGGCACTGATCACGTGGCTGACCATGCACTGATCACTTTTCTAACCATACTCTGATCACGAAGCTGATCTTATACTGATCCCGTGGCTGTTCGCACTGATCACGTGGCTGATCATTCATCCGTGGATGTTCATGCACTGACTAATCATATACTGATCACGTGGCTGATCATGCACTGATCGTGGCTGTTCATGCACTGATCACGTGGCTGTTCATGCATTGATCCCGTGGCTGATCATGCCTGATCGCGTGGCTCAGCATGCACTGATCCGTGGCTGATCATACACGATCACGTGACTCTCATGCACTGATCCTTGGCTGATCATGCACTGATCACGAACGTGATCTTGGGTGATCCGCGTGACTGCGCGCACTGATCACCTGGCTGATCATGCATTGATCCGTGGCTGTTCATGCACGATTGATCACGTGACTGATCATGCACTGATCACGTGGCTGATCATGCTTGATCGTGGCTGATGATGCGAACTGATCACGTGACTGATCATGCGCGATCACGTGGCTGATCATGTACTGATCACGTGGCTGATCGGACTGTGCTGGTCACGTGCCTGATCGGGCACTGATCACGTGGCTGATCATGCACTGATCACGTGGCTGATCAGGCAATGATCACGTGACTGATCATGCGTGATCGCGTGGCTGATCATGCACTGATCACGGCTGATCATACACTGATCCGTGGGACTGTGCACTGATCACGTTGCTGATCATGCACTGATCGCGTGGCTGATCATGCACTGATCACGTGACTGATAATGCCACTGATACGTCGCTGATCATGCACTGATCACGTGGCGGATCATGCAGCTGGTCGCCACACTGTTCACGTGACTGTGCATGCAGCATGGTTGATCACGTGGCTGATCATGCACTGATCACCTGGCTGATCATGACTGATAACGTGACTGATCATGGACTGATCACGTGGCTGATCATGCGCTGATCACGTGCCTGATCATGCACTGATCCATGTACCTGATCATGCACTGATCACATGGCTGATCATACACTGATCACGTGACTGATCATGCACTGATCCGTGCCTGATCATGAGCGATCACGTGCCTGATGCCACACTGATCCGTGGACTGATCATGCACTGATCACGTAACTGATCATGCACTGATCACGTGACTGATCATGCACTGATCGCGTGGCTGATCTTGCACTGATCACGTGACTATTCATGCACGATCACGTGGCTGTTCATGCCTGATAGCGTGGCTGATCATGCCTGATAGCGTGGCTGGTCATACACTGATCACGTGGCTGATCATGCGGTGGGCTGCGTGGCTGATCATGCACTGATCACGTTGCGGATCATGCCTGATCACCCTGATCACATGCACTGACCATACACTGATCATGACTGATCATGCTCTGATC
>NW_027220109.1:0-16242 GCF_027580195.1 Bos mutus
TTGATTGTGCATGCAATAATCACATGGATGATCATGCATTTATCATGAGGCTGATCATGCACTAATCACATGGCTGATCATGAACTGATCACGTGACTTATCATGCAGTGATCTCGTGTCTCAATGATGGTGATCATGTGCCTAATCAAGAACTGATCACGTGGCTATAAAGCACTGATCATGTAACTGAGCATGCACTGATCATGTGGATGATCATACACTGATCACGTTACTGATCACACACTGATCACGTGACTGTGCATGCACTGATCACGTGGCTGAAAATGCAATGATCACGAGGCTGATCATGCACTGATCACGTGGCTGATCATGCACTGATCATCACGAAGCTGATCATACACTGATCACGTGACTGAAAATGCAATGATCACGTGGCTGAAAATGCAATGATCACATGGCTGATCATGCACTGATCACGTGGCTGATCATGCACTGATCACGTGCCTGATTATACACTGATCACGTGGCTGCATCATGCACTGATCACGTGGCTGATCATGCACTGATCACGAAGCTGATCATGCACTGATCACGTGACTGATCATGCACTGATCACGTGGCTGATCATGCACTGATCACATGGCTGATCATGCACTGATCACGTGGCTGATCATGCACTGATCACGTGGCTGATCATGCACTGATCACGTGGGCTGATCATCACTGATCACGTGGCTGATCATGGCACTGATCATGTGGCTGATCATGCACTGATCACGTGACTGATCATGCACTGATCACGTGACTGATCATGCACTGATCACGTGACTGATCATGCACTGATCACGTGGCTGATCATGCACTGATCACGTGGCTGATCATGCACTGATCACGTGGCTGATCATGCACTGATCACGTGACTGATCATGCACTGATCACGTGGCTGATCATGCACTGATCACGTGGCTGATCATGCACTGATCACGTGGCTGATCATGCACTGATCACGTGGCTGATCATGCACTGATCACGTGGCTGATCATGCACTGATCACGTGGCTGATCATGCACTGATCACGTGGCTGATCATGCACTGATCACGTGGCTGATCATGCACTGATCACGTGGCTGATCATGCACTGATCACGTGACTGATGCATGCACTGATCACGTGGCTGATCATGCACTGATCACGTGGCTGATCATGCACTGATCACGTGGCTGATCATGCACTGATCACGTGACTGATCATGCACTGATCACCTGCCTGATCATGCACTGATCACGTGGCTGATCATGCACTGATCACGTGGCTGATCATGCACTGACACGTGATCACACTGATCTGAACTGATCATGCACTGATCACGTGGCTGATCATGCACTGATCACGTGGCTGATCATGCACTGATCACGTGGCTGATCATGCACTGATCACGTGGCTGATCATGCACTGATCACGTGGCTGATCATGCACTGATCACGTGACTGATCATGCACTGATCACGTGGCTGATCATGCACTGATCACGTGGCTGATCATGCACTGATCACGTGGCTGATCATGCACTGATCACGTGGCTGATCATGCACTGATCACGTGGCTGATCATGCACTGATCACGTGGCTGATCATGCACTGATCACGTGGCTGATCATGCACTGATCACATGGCTGATCATACACTGATCACGCTGATCATGCACTGATCACGTGGCTGATCATGCACTGATCACGTGGCTGATCATGCACTGATCACGTGGCTGATCATGCACTGATCACGTGGCTGATCATGATCACTGATCACACTGATCTGATCATGCACTGATCACATGCCTGATCATGCACTGATCACGTGGCTGATCATGCACTGATCACGTGGCTGATCATGCACTGATCACGTGACTGATCATGCACTGAT
Source organism: Bos mutus (assembly GCF_027580195.1). Taxonomy (NCBI): domain Eukaryota; kingdom Metazoa; phylum Chordata; class Mammalia; order Artiodactyla; family Bovidae; genus Bos; species Bos mutus. Next base: position 1,880 of record NW_027220109.1, read on the forward strand.
CACGTGGCTGATCATGCACTGATCACGTGGCTGATCATGCACTGATCACGTGGCTGATCATGCACTGATCACGTGGCTGATCATGCACTGATCACGTGGCTGATCATGCACTGATCACGTGATGTGGATGATCATGCACTGATCACGTGGCTGATCATGCACTGATCACGTGGCTGATCATGCACTGATCACGTGGCTGATCATGCACTGATCACGTGACTGATCATGCACTGATCACGTGGCTGATCATGCACTGATCACGTGCTGATCATGCACTGATCACGTGGCTGATCATGCACTGATCACGTGACTGATCATGCACTGATCACGTGGCTGATCATGCACTGATCACGTGGCTGATCATGCACTGATCACGTGCTGATCATCATGCACTGATGATCGTGGCTGATCATGCACTGATCACGTGGCTGATCATGCACTGATCACGTGGCTGATCATGCACTGATCACGTGGCTGATCATGCACTGATCACGTGACTGATCATGCACTGATCACGTGGCTGATCATGCACTGATCACGTGGCTGATCATGCACTGATCACGTGGCTGATCATGCACTGATCACGTGGCTGATCATGCACTGATCACGTGGCTGATCATGCACTGATCACGTGGCTGATCATGCACTGATCACGTGGCTGATCATGCACTGATCACGTGGCTGATCATGCACTGATCACGTGGCTGATCATGCACTGATCACGTGGCTGATCATGCACTGATCACGTGGCTGATCATGCACTGATCACGTGGCTGATCATGCACTGATCACGTGGCTGATCATGCACTGATCACGTGGCTGATCATGCACTGATCACGTGACTGATCATGCACTGATCACGTGGCTGATCATGCACTGATCACGTGGCTGATCATGCACTGATCATCACGTCTGATCATGCACTGATCACGTGCTGATCATGCACTGATCACGTGACTGATCATGCACTGATCACGTGGCTGATCATGCACTGATCACGTGGCTGATCATGCACTGATCACGTGACTGATCATGCACTGATCACGTGACTGATCATGCACTGATCACGTGGCTGATCATGCACTGATCACGCTGGCTGATCATGCACTGATCACGTGGCTGATCATGCACTGATCACGTGGCTGATCATGCACTGATCACGTGGCTGATCATGCACTGATCACGTGGCTGATCATACACTGATCATGCACTGATCACGTCACGCTGATCATGCACTGATCACTGATCACGTGGCTGATGATCATGCACTGATCACGTGGCTGATCATACACTGATCACGTGGCTGATCATGCACTGATCACGTGGCTGATCATGCACTGATCACGTGGCTGATCATGCACTGATCACGTGACTGATCATGCACTGATCACGTGGCTGATCATGCACTGATCACGTGACTGATCATGCACTGATCACGTGGCTGATCATGCACTGATCACGTGACTGATCATGCACTGATCACGTGCACTGATCATGCACTGATCACGTGGCTGATCATGCACTGATCACGTGGCTGATCATGCACTGATCACGTGGCTGATCATGCACTGATCACGTGGCTGATCATGCACTGATCACGTGGCTGATCATGCACTGATCACGTGGCTGATCATGCACTGATCACGTGACTGTGCATGCACTGATCCCATGGCTGATCATGCACTGATCACGTGGCTGATCATGCACTGATCACGTGGCTGATCATGCACTGATCACATGGCTGATCATGATGACGCGGGCGTGCTGATCATGCACTGATCACGTGGCTGATCATGCACTGATCACGTGGCTGATCATGCACTGATCACGTGGCTGATCATGCACTGATCACGTGGCTGATCATGCACTGATCACGTGGCTGATCATGCACTGATCACGTGGCTGATCATGCACTGATCACCATGTGCTGATCATGCACTGATCACGCGCATCATGCACTGATCACGTGGCTGATCATGCACTGATCACGTGGCTGATCATGCACTGATCACGTGACTGATCATGCACTGATCACGCACTGATCCCACTGATGATCGTGGCTGATCATGCACTGATCACGTGGCTGATCATGCACTGATCACGTGACTGATCATGCACTGATCACGTGGCTGATCATGCACTGATCACGTGGCTGATCATGCACTGATCACGTGGCTGATCATGCACTGATCACGTGGCTGATCATGCACTGATCACGTGGCTGATCATGCACTGATCACGTGGCTGATCATGCACTGATCACGTGGCTGATCATGCACTGATCACGTGGCTGATCATGCACTGATCACGTGGCTGATCATGCACTGATCACGTGGCTGATCATGCACTGATCACGTGGCTGATCATGCACTGATCACGTGGCTGATCATGCACTGATCACGTGGCTGATCATGCACTGATCACGTGGCTGATCATGCACTGATCACGTGACTGATCATGCACTGATCACGTGACTGATCATGCACTGATCACGTGGCTGATCATGCACTGATCACGTGGCTGATCATGCACTGATCACGTGGCTGATCATGCACTGATCACGTGGCTGATCATGCACTGATCACGTGGCTGATCATCACTGATGATCACGTGGCTGATCATGCACTGATCACTGGCTGATCATGCACTGATCACGTGGCTGATCATGCACTGATCACGTGGCTGATCATGCACTGATCACGTGGCTATCATGCACTGATCACGTGGCTATCATGCACTGATCACGTGGCTGATCATACACTGATCACGTGACTGATCATGCACTGATCACGTGACTGATCATGCACTGATCACGTGCCTGATCATGCACTGATCACGTGGCTGATCATGCACTGATCACGTGGCTGATCATGCACTGATCACGTGACTGATCATGCACTGATCACGTGGCTGATCATGCACTGATCACGTGGCTGATCATGCACTGATCCGTGGCTGATCATGCACTGATCACGTGGCTGATCATGCACTGATCACGTGGCTGATCATGCACTGATCACGTGGCTGATCATGCACTGATCACGTGGCTGATCATGCACTGATCACGTGGCTGATCATGCACTGATCACGTGGCTGATCATGCACTGATCACGTGCTGATCATGCACTGATCACGTGGCTGATCATGCACTGATCACGTGGCTGATCATGCACTGATCACGTGACTGATCATGCACTGATCACGTGGCTGATCATGCACTGATCACGTGGCTGATCATGCACTGATCACGTGACTGATCATGCACTGATCACGTGGCTGATCATGCACTGATCACGTGGCTGATCATGCACTGATCACGTGACTGATCGTATGCACTGATCACGTGGCTGATCATGCACTGACTGATCATGCACTGATCACGTGGCTGATCATGCACTGATCGTGGCTGATCATGCACTGATCATGCACTGATCGTGGCTGATCATACACTGATCACGTGACTGATCATGCACTGATCGCGTGGCTGATCATGCACTGATCACGTGGCTGATCATGCACTGATCACGTGGCTGATCATGCACTGATCACGTGGCTGATCATGCACTGATCACGTGGCTGATCATGCACTGATCACGTCTGATCATGCACTGATCATGCACTGATCACGTGACTGATCATGCACTGATCTGATCGTGGCTGATGCACTGATCACGTGGCTGATCATGCACTGATCACGTGACTGATCATGCACTGATCACGTGGCTGATCATGCACTGATCACGTGACTGATCATGCACTGATCACCTGGCTGATCATGCACTGATCACGTGGCTGATCATGCACTGATCACGTGGCTGATCATGCACTGATCACGTGGCTGATCATGCACTGATCACGTGGCTGATCATGCACTGATCGTGGCTGATCATGCGCTGATCATTATGGCTGATCATGCACTGATCACGTGGACTGATCATGCACTGATCACGTGGCTGATCATGCACTGATCACCTGGCTGATCATGCACTGATCACGTGGCTGATCATGCACTGATCACGTGGCTGATCATGCACTGATCACGTGACTGATCATGCACTGATCACGTGATCTGGTCATGCTGATCATGGCTGATCATGCACTGATCACGTGGCTGATCATGCACTGATCACGTGCCTGATCATGCACTGATATCCGTGACTGATCATGCACTGATCACGTGGCTGATCATGCACTGATCACGTGGCTGATCATGCACTGATCACGTGGCTGATCGCGCACTGATCACGTGACTGATCATGCACTGATCACGTGGCTGATCATGCACTGATCACGTGACTGATCATGCACTGATCACCTGACTGATCATGCACTGATCGTGGCTGATCATGCACTGATCACGTGGCTGATCATGCACTGATCACGTGACTGATCATGCACTGATCATGTGGCTGATCAATCACTGATCACATGCACTGATCGCGTGGCTGATCATGCACTGATCACGTGGCTGATCATGCACTGATCGTGGCTGATCATACACTGATCACGTGACTGATCATGCACTGATCTGCGTGGACTGATCATGCACTGATCGCGTGGCTGATCATGCACTGATCACGTGACTGATCATGCACTGATCACGTGGCTGATCATGCACTGATCATGCTACTGATACTGATCACGTTGCTGATCATGCACTGATCACTGATCATGCACTGATCGCCTGGCTGATCATGCACTGATCACGTGGCTGATCATGCACTGATCACGTGACTGATCATGCACTGATCGCGTGGCTGATCATGCACTGATCACGTGGCTGATCATGCACTGATCACGTGGCTGATCATGCACTGATCACGTGGCTGATCATGCACTGATGCGTGACTGATCATGCACTGATCGCGTGCTGATCATGCACTGATCACGTGGCTGATCATGCACTGATCACGTGGCTGATCATGCACTGATCACGTGACTGATCATGCACTGATCACGTGGCTGATCATGCACTGATCACGTGGCTGATCATGCACTGATCACGTGGCTGATCATGCACTGATCACGTGCTGATCATGCACTGATCACGTGGCTGATCAATGGCTGATCATGCACTGATTGCGTCACGTGATCATGCACTGATCACGTGGCTGATCATGCACTGATCACGTGACTGATCATGCACTGATCGTGGCTGATCATGCGCTGATTACGTGGCTGATCATGCACTGATCACGTGGCTGATCATGCACTGATCGTGGCTGATCATGCACTGATCACGTGACTGATCATGCACTGATCCGTGGCTGATCATGCACTGATCGCGTGGCTGATCATGCACTGATCACGTGGCTGATCATGCACTGATCACGTGACTGATCATGCACTGATCACGTGGCTGATCATACACTGATCACGTGACTGATCATGCACTGATCACGTGGCTGATCATGCACTGATCACGTGGCTGATCATGCACTGATCACGTGGCTGATCATGCACTGATCACGTGACTGATCATGCACTGATCACGTGATGTTTGATCACACTGATCACGTGGCTGATCATGCACTGATCACGTGGCTGATCATGCACTGATCACGTGGCTGATCATGCACTGATCACGACTGTCATGCACTGATCACGTGGCTGATCATGCACTGATCACTGTGGCTGATCATGCACTGATCACATGGCTGATCATGCACTGATCACGTGGCTGATCATGCACTGATCACGTGGCTGATCATGCACTGATCACGTGGCTGATGATGCACTGATCACGTGATTGATCATGCACTGATCAGGTGGCTGATCATGCACTGATCACGTGGCTGATCATACACTGATCACGTGAAGCTGATCATACACTGATCACGTGACTGATCATGCACTGATCACGTGGCTGATCATGCACGCATCATCACGGGCTGATCATGCACTGATCACGTGGCTGATCATGCACTGATCACGTGGCTGATCATGCACTGACTGATCATTGCTGATCATGCACTGATCACGTGGCTGATCATACACTGATCACGTGGCTGATCATGCACTGATCAGGTGCTGATCATGCACTGATCACGTGACTGATCATGCACTGATCACGTGGCTGATCATGCACTGATCACGTGGCTGATCATGCATGATCAATGCTATCCGCACTGATCACGTGACTGATCATGCACTGATCACGTGGCTGATCATGCACTGATCACGTGGCTGATCATGCACACTGATCACGTGGCTGATCATGCACTGATCACGTGGCTGATCATGCACTGATCACGTGGCTGATCATGCACTGATCACGTGGCTGATCATGCACTGATCGTGAGCTGATCATGCACTGATCACGCGTGCTGATCATGCACTGATCCGTGGCTGATCATGCACTGATCACGTGGCTGATCATGCACTGATCACGTGGCTGATCATGCACTGATCACGGCTGATCATGCACTGATCGCGTGACTGATCATGCACTGATCACGTGACTGATCATGCACTGATCACGTGCCTGATCATGCACTGATCACGCACTGATCATGCACTGATCATGTGGCTGATCATGCACTGATCGCGTGTCTGATCATGCACTGATCACGTGGCTGATCATGCACTGATCACGTGCCTGATCATGCACTGATCACGTGGCTGATCATGCACTGATCACGTGGCTGATCATGCACTGATCACGTGGCTGATCATGCACTGATCACGTGGCTGATCATGCACTGATCACGTGGCTGATCATGCACTGATCACGTGGCTGATTCATGCACTGATCACGTGGCTGATCATGCACTGATCACGTGGCTGATCATGCACTGATCGAGCTGATGCACTGATCACGTGGCTGATCATGCACTGATCACGTGGATCGCACACTGATCACGTGGCTGATCATGCACTGATCACGTGGCTGATCATGCACTGATCACGTGGCCTGATCATACACTGATCATGTGGCTGATCATGCACTGATCACGTGGCTGATCATGCACTGATCACGTGGCTGATCATGCACTGATCACGTGGCTGATCATGCACTGATCACGTGGCTGATCATGCACTGATCACGTGACTGATCATGCACTGATCACGTGACTGATCATGCACTGATCACCTGCTGATCATGCACTGAACGTGGCTCATGCCTGATCACGTGGCTGATCATGCACTGATCACGTGGCTGATCATGCACTGATCACGTGGCTGATCGCACTGATCACGTGGCTGATCATGCACTGATCACGTGGCTGATCATGCACTGATCACGTGACTGTGCATGGCTATCATGCACTGATCACGTGACTCCATCATGCACTGATCACGTGGCTGATCATGCACTGATCACGTGGCTGATCATGCACTGACGTGGCGTGACTGATCGGCTGCACTGATCACGTGGCTGATCATGCACTGATCACGTGGCTGATCATGCATTGATCACGTGGCTGATCATGCACTGATCACGTGGGCTGATCATGCACTGATCACGTGACTGATCATGCAATGATCGATCGTGACTGATCATGCACTGATCACGTGGCTGATCATGCACTGATCGTGGCTGATCATGTCACTGATCGTGTTGACTGATCATGCACTGATCACGTGACTGATCATGCACTGATCACGTGGCTGATCATCTAATCACGTGGCTGATCATGCACTGATCACGTGGCTGATCATGCACTGATCACGTGGCTGATCATGCACGGATCACGTGGCTGATCATGCACTGATCGTGACTGATCATGCACTGATCACGTGGCTGATCATGCACTGATCGTGGCTGATCATGCACTGATCACGTGCTGATCATACACTGATCACGTGGCTGATCATGCACTGATCACGTGGCTGATCATGCACTGATCACGTGGCTGATCATGCACTGATCACGTGACTGATCATGCACTGATCACGTGGCTGATCATGCACTGATCATTTGGCTGATCATGCACTGATCACGTGGCTGATCATGCACTGATCACGTGGCTGATCATGCACTGATCACGTGGCTGATCATGCACTGATCACGTGCTGATCATGCACTGATCACGTGGCTGATCATGCACTGATCACGTGGCTGATCATACACTGATCGCGTGACTGATCATGCACTGATCACGTGTCTGATCATGCACTGATCACGTGGCTGATCATGCACTGATCACGTGGCTGATCATGCACTGATCACGTGATCTGATCATGCACACTGATCACGTGGCTGATCATGCACTGATCACGTGGCTGATCATGCACTGATCACGTGGCTGATCATGCACTGATCACGTGGCTGATCATGGCTGATCATGCACTGATCACGTGACTGATCATGCACTGATCACGTGACTGATCATGCACTGATCACGTGGCTGATCATGCACTGATCACGTGGCTGATCATGCACTGATCACGTGGCTGATCATGCACTGATCACGTGGCTGATCGCGCACTGATCACGTGACTGATCATGCACTGATCGCGTGACTGATCATGCACTGATCACGCGTGACTGCATGCACTGATCACGTGGCTGATCATGCACTGATCACGTGGCTGATCATGCACTGATCACGTGGCTGATCATGCACTGATCACGTGGCTGATCATGCACTGATCACGTGGCTGATCATGCACTGATCACGTGGCTGATCATGCACTGATCACGTGGCTGATCATGCACTGATCACGTGGCTGATCATGCACTGATCACGTGGCTGATCATGCACTGATCACGTGGCTGATCATGCACTGATCACGTGGCTGATCATGCACTGATCACGTGGCTGATCATGCACTGATCACGTGGCTGATCATGCACTGATCACGTGACTGATCATGCACTGATCCCGTGGCTGATCATGCACTGATCACGTGCTGATCATGCACTGATCACGTGGCTGATCATGCACTGATCACGCTGATCATGCACTGATTGATGACTGATGCATGCACTGATCACGTGGCTGATCATGCACTGATCACGTGGCTGATCATGCACTGATCACGTGGCTGATCATGCACTGATCACGTGGCTGATCATGCACTGATCACGTGGCTGATCATGCACTGATCACGTCATGACTGATCATGCACTGATGGCTGATCATGCACTGATCACGTGGCTGATCGCACACTGATCACGTGACTGATCATGCACTGATCACGTGGCTGATCATGCACTGATCACGTGGCTGATCATGCACTGATCACGTGGCTGATCATGCACTGATCACGTGATCGTCACTGATCATGCACTGATCATGCACTGATCACGTGGCTGATCATGCACTGATCACGTGTGCACTGATCATGCACTGATACACTGATCACGTGGCTGATCATGCACTGATCACGTGGCTGATCATGCACTGATCACGTGGCTGATCATGCACTGATCACGTGGCTGATCATGCACTGATCACGTGGCTGATCATGCACTGATCACGTGGCTGATCATGCACTGATCACGTGGCTGATCATGCACTGATCACGTGGCTGATCATGCACTGATCACGTGGCTGATCATGCACTGATCACGTGGCTGATCATGCACTGATCACGTGGCTGATCATGCACTGATCACGTGGCTGATCATACACTGATCACGTGCTGATCATGCACTGATCACGTGGCTGATCATGCGCACTGATCACTGATCATGCACTGATCGTGACTGCTGATCATGCACTGATCACGTGGCTGATCATGCACTGATCACGTGGCTGATCATGCACTGATCACGTGGCTGATCATGCACTGATCACGTGGCTGATCATGCACTGATCACGTGGCTGATCATGCACTGATCACGTGGCTGATCATGCACTGATCACGTGGCTGATCATGCACTGATCACGTGGCTGATCATGCACTGATCGCGTGGCTGATCATGCACTGATCACGTGGCTGATCATGCACTGATCACGTGGCTGATCATGCACTGATCACGTGGCTGATCATGCACTGATCACGTGGCTGATCATGCACTGATCACGTGGCTGATCATGCACTGATCACGTGGCTGATCATGCACTGATCACGTGGCTGATCATGCACTGATCACGTGGCTGATCATGCACTGATCACGTGGCTGATCATGCACTGATCACGTGGCTGATCATGCACTGATGGCTGATCATGCGTGGCTGATCATGCACTGATCACGTGGCTGATCATGCACTGATCACGTGGCTGATCATGCACTGATCACGTGGCTGATCATGCACTGATCACGTGGCTGATCATGCACTGATCACGTGGCTGATCATGCACTGATCACGTGGCTGATCATGCACTGATCACGTGGCTGATCATGCACTGATCACGTGGCTGATCATGCACTGATCACGTGGCTGATCATGCACTGACTGGCTGATCGTGACTGCTGATCATGCACTGATCACGTGGCTGATCATGCACTGATCACGTGGCTGATCATGCACTGATCACGTGGCTGATCATGCACTGATCACGTGGCTGATCATGCACTGATCACGGATGATCATGCACTGATCACGTGGATCATGCACTGATCACGTGGCTGATCATGCACTGATCACGTGGCTGATCATGCACTGATCACGTGACTGATCATGCACTGATCACGTGACTGATCATGCACTGATCACGTGGCTGATCATGCACTGATCGTGGCGATCATGGCTGATCATGCACTGATCACTGATCATGATCGTGGCTGATCATGCACTGATCACGTGGCTGATCATGCACTGATCACGTGGCTGATCATGCACTGATCACGTGGCTGATCATGCACTGATCACGTGACTGATCATGCACTGATCACGTGGCTGATCATGCACTGATCACGTGGCTGATCATGCACTGATCACGTGGCTGATCATCATGCACTGATCATCACGTGGCTGATCATGCACTGATCACGTGGCTGATCATGCACTGATCACGTGGCTGATCATACACTGATCACGTGACTGATCATGCACTGATCACGTGGCTGATCATGCACTGATCACGTGGCTGATCATGCACTGATCACGTGGCTGATCATGCACTGATCACTGCTGATCATCATGCACTGATCACGTGCTGATCATGCACTGATCACGTGGCTGATCATGCACTGATCACGTGGCTGATCATGCACTGATCACGTGGCTGATCATGCACTGATCACGTGGCTGATCATGCACTGATCACGTGGCTGATCATGCACTGATCACGTGGCTGATCATGCACTGATCGTGTGACTGATCTGATCACGCACTGATCATCGTCACGTGGCTGATCATGCACTGATCACGTGACTGATCATGCACTGATCACGTGGCTGATCATGCACTGATCACGTGGCTGATCATGCACTGATCACGTGGCTGATCATGCACTGATCACGTGGCTGATCATACACTGATCACGTGGCTGATCATGCACTGATCATTGCTGATCATGCACTGATCACGTGGCTGATCATGCACTGATCACGTGGCTGATCATGCACTGATCACGTGGCTGATCATGCACTGATCACGTGGCTGATCATGCACTGATCACGTGGCTGATCACTGATCACACTGATCATGCACTGATCATGCACTGATCACGTGACTGATCGTGGCTGATCATGCACTGATCACGTGGCTGATCATGCACTGATCACGTGGCTGATCATGCACTGATCACGTGGCTGATCATGCACTGATCACGTGACTGATCATGCACTGATCACGTGGCTGATCATGCACTGATCACGTGGCTGATCATGCACTGATCACGTGGCTGATCATGCACTGATCACGTGGCTGATCATGCACTGATCACGTGGCTGATCATGCACTGATCACGTGGCTGATCATGCACTGATCACGTGGCTGATCATGCACTGATCACGTGGCTGATCATGCACGCACTGATCACGTGGCTGATCATGCACTGATCACGTGACTGATCATGCACTGATCACGTGGCTGATCATGCACTGATCACGTGACTGATCATGCACTGATCACGTGGCTGATCATGCACTGATCACGTGGCTGATCATACACTGATCACGTGGCTGATCATGCACTGATCACGTGGCTGATCATGCACTGATCACATGGCTGATCATGCACTGATCACGTGGCTGATCATGCACTGATCACGTGGCTGATCATGCACTGATCACGTGGCTGATCATGCACTGATCACGTGGCTGATCATGCACTGATCACGTGGCTGATCATGCACTGATCACGTGGCTGATCATGCACTGATCACGTGGCTGATGCATGCACTGATCACGTGCTGATCATGCACTGATCACGTGGCTGATCATGCACTGATCACGTGGCTGATCATGCACTGATCACGTGTGGCTGATCATGCACTGATCACGTGGCTGATCATACACTGATCACGTGGCTGATCATGCACTGATCACGTGTTGCTGATCATGCACTGATCACGTGCTGATCATGCACTGATCACGTGGCTGATCATGCACTGATCACGTGGCTGATCATGCACTAATCACGTGACTGCATGCACTGATCAATTGACTGCCCATGCACTGATCACGTGGCTGATCATGCACTGATCACGTGACTGATTATGCACTGAAAAAATGGCTGATCATGCACTGATCACATGACTGATCATGCACTGATCACGGCTGATCATGCACTGATCACGTGACTCATGCACTGATCACGTGGCTGATCATGGCTGATTGGCTGATCATGCACTGATCACGTGGCTGATCATGCACTGATCACTTGATTGGCTGATCATGCAATATCACGTGGATGATCATGCATTTATCACGTGGCTGATCATGCACTGATCACGTGGTGATCATGAACTGATCACGTGACTGATCATGCTGTGATCTCCTGTCATGCACTGATCACGTGACTGATCATGACTAATCACGAACTGATCATCACGTGGCTGATCATGCACTGATCACGTGGCTATCATGCACTGATCACTTGATTGTGCATGCATTAATCACATGGATGATCATGCATTTATCACGTGGCTGATCATGCACTAATCACATGGGTGATCATGAACTGATCACGTGACTTAGCATGCTGTGATCTCGTGTCTGAATGGTGCTGATTATGTGACTAATCAGAACTGATCACGTGGCTATCATGCACTGATGATGTTTCTCAGGAGGCAATAACCAAAGAGCTGAGCAGGCACGAATCACCCAATCAGCAGGCAATAATCATGGACCTCAGCTGTGATGAATCATGCTGCTCAGCTGGCAATCATCAAGCAGCTGAATAGGCAGGAATCAGGCGGCTCAGCTGGCCATTGTCAAGCAGATGAGCAGGCAGGAATCACGCAGCTCAGCTGGCAATTGTCAAGCAGCTGAGCAGACCGGAAAATCGGGCTCAGTAGGCCCTGATCACGGGACTGATCACATGACTGATCACGCACTGATCACGTGACTGATAATGCACTGATCACATGGCTATAATGCACTGATCACGTGACTGTGCATGCACTGATCATGTGGATGATCATACAGTGATCACGTTACTGATCATGCACTGATCATGGCTGATCATCATGATCACACTGATCACTGATCATGCACGGATCACGTGGCTATCATGCACTGCTCATGTGACTGAGCATGCACTGATCACGTAGCTATCATGCACTAATCACTTGTCTATCATGCACTGAACACATGGGTCATCATACACTGATCAGGTGACTGCACATGCACTGATCACGTGGCTGATCATACAGTGATCACGTGGCTGATCATGCACTGATTACGTGGCTGATCATGCACTGATCACGTAGCTATCATGCAAAGATCACATGGCTATCATGCACTGATCCCATGGCTGATCATGCACTGATATCATGACTGATCATGCACTGGTCACGTGGCTATCATGCACTGGTCACGTGGCTGATAATGCACTGATTTCGAAGCTGATCATACAGTGACCACGTGACTGTGCATGCACTGATCACATGGCTGATCATGCACTGATCACGTGACTGATAATGCACTGATCACGAGGCTATAATGCACTGATCACGTGACTGTGCATGCACTGATCATGTGGATGATCATACAGTGATCACGTTACTGATCACGCAATGATCACGTGACTGATCATGCACGGATCACGTGGCTATCATGCACTGCTCATGTGACTGAGCATGCACTGATCACGTAGCTATCATGCACTAATCACTTGTCTATCATGCACTGAACACATGGGTCATCATACACTGATCAGGTGACTGCACATGCACTGATCACGTGGCTGATCATACAGTGATCACGTGGCTGATCATGCACTGATTACGTGGCTGATCATGCACTGATCACGTAGCTATCATGCAAAGATCACATGGCTATCATGCACTGATCCCATGGC
>NW_027220110.1:0-20341 GCF_027580195.1 Bos mutus
CCTGCTCAGCTGCTTGATAATCGCCAGCTGGGCCGCAAGATTCATGCCTGCCCAGCTGCTTGATAATCGCCAACTGAGGCCCAGGATTCATGCCTGCTCAGCTGCTTGATTCTTGCCTGCTGAGGCACATGATCCATGCAGGAGAGCTACCTGATCAGCACATGAGCAGTCACATGATCAGCGACTCTCAGTCACCTGATCACTGCATGACAGCCACGTGATCAGTGCCTGCTGAGTAACGGGATTAGCGCTTGCTCAGCTGCCTGATAATCGCCAGCTGGGCCGCAGGATGGATGCCTGCTCAGCTGCTTGATAATCGCCAGCTGGGCCGCATGATTCATGCCTGCTCAGCTGCTTGATAATCGCCAGCTGAGCCGCAGGATGGATGCCTGCTCAGCTGCTTGATAATCGCCAGCTGGGCCGCATGATTCATGCCTACTCAGCTGCTTGATAATCGCCAGCTGGGCCGCATGATTCATACCTGCTCATCTGCCTGATAATCGCCAGCTGGGCCGCATGATTCATGCCTGCTCAGCTGCTTGATAATAGCCAGCTGAGCCGCAGGATTCATGCCTGCTCATCTACTTGATAATCGCCAGCTGGGCCGCATGATTCATGCCTATTCAGCTGCTTGATAATCGCCAGCTGGTCCGCAGGGATTCACGGATGCTCATCTGCTTGATAATCGCCATCTGGGGAGGCAGGATTCATGCCTGCTCAGCTGCTTGATAATCGCCAGCTGGGCCGCATGATTCATGCCTGCTCAGCTGCTTGATAATCGCCAGGTGGGCCACAGGATTCATGCCTGCTCAGCTGCTTGATAATCGCCAGCTGGGCCGCATGATTCATGCCTGCTTATCTGCTTGATAATCGCCAGCTGGGCTGCAGGATTCATGCCTGCTCAGCTGCTTGATAATCGCCAGCTGGGCTGCATGATTCATGCCTGCTCAGCTGCTTGATTCTTGCCTGCTGAGGCACATGATCCGTGCAGGAGAGCTACCTGATCAGCACATGAGCAGTCACATGATCAGCGCCTCTCAGTCACCTGATCACTGCATGACAGCCACCTGATCAGTGCCTGCTTATTTACGGATTAGCGCCTGCTCAGCGCTTGATAATCGCCAGCTGGGCCGCATGATTTATGCCTGCTCAGCTGCTTGATAATAATCGCCCACTGGGCCACAAGATTCATGCCTGTCAGCTGCTTGATAATCGCCAACTGAGGCCCAGGATTCATGCCTGCTCAGCTGCTTGATTCTTGCCTGCTGAGGCACATGATCCATGCAGGAGAGCTACCTGATCAGCACATGAGCATTCACATGATCAGCGACTCTCAGTCACCTGATCACTGCATGACAGCCACGTGATCAGTGCCTGCTGAGTAACGGATTAGCGCCTGCTCAGCTGCTTGATAATCGCCAGCTGGGCCGCATGATTCATGGCTGCTCAGCTGCTTGATAATCGCCATCTGGGCTGCAGGATTCTTGCCTGCTCAGCTGCTTGATTCTTGCCTGCTGAGGCACATGATCCGTGCAGGAGAGCTACTTGATCAGCACATGAGCAGTCACATGATCAGCGCCTCTCAGTCATCTGATCACTGCATTACAGCCACGTGATCAGTGCCTGCTGAGTTACGGGATTAGCGTCTGCTCAGCTGCTTGATAATCGCCAGCTGAGCCGCAGGATGCATGCCTGCTCAGCTGCTTGATAATCGCCAGCTGGGCCGCATGATTCATGCCTGCTTATCTGCTTGATAATCGCCAGCTGGGCTGCAGGATTCATGCCTGCTAAGCTGCTTGATAATCGCCAGCTGCGCTGCATGATTCATGCCTGCTCAGCTGCTTGATTCTTGCCTGCTGAGGCACGCATGATCCGTGCAGGAGAGTTACCTGATCAGCACATGAGCAGTCACATGATCAGCGCCTCTCAGTCACCTGATCACTGCATGACAGCCACCTGATCAGTGCCTGCTTATTTACGGGATTAGCGCCTGCTCAGCTCCTTGATAATCGCCAGCTGGGCCGCATGATTTATGCCTGCTCTGCTGCTTGATAATCGCCCGCTGGGCCGCAAGGATTCATGCCTGCTCAGCTGCTTGATAATCGCCAACTGAGGCCCAGGATTCATGCCTGCTCAGCTGCTTGATTCTTGCCTGCTGAGGCACATGATCCAAGCAGAGAGCTACCTGATCAGCACATGAGCAGTCACATGATCAGCGACTCTCAGTCACCTGATCACTGCATGACAGCCACGTGATCAGTGCCTGCTTATATGGGATTAGCGCCTGCTCAGCTGCTTGATAATCGCCAGCTGGGCCGCATGATTCATGCCTGCTCAGCTTCTTGATAATCGCCAGCTGAGTCGCCGCAGGATGGATGCCTGCTCAGCTGCTTGATAATCGCCAGCTGGGCGCGCATGATTCATGCCTGCTCAGCTGCTTGATAATCGCCAGCTGAGCCGCAGGATGGATGCCTGCTCAGCTGCTTGATAATCGCCAGCTGGGCCGCATGATTCATGCCTACTCAGCTGCTTGATACCGCCATCTGGGCCGCATGATTCATGCCTGCTCAGCTGCCTGATAATCGCCAGCTGGCCGCATGATTCATGCCTGCTCAGCTGCTTGATAATCGCCAGCTGGGCCGCATGAGTCATGGCTGCTCAGCTGCTTGATAATCGCCATCTGGGCTGCAGGATTCTTGCCTGCTCAGCTGCTTGATTCTTGCCTGCTGAGGCACATGATCCGTGCAGGAGAGCTGCTTGATCAGCACATGAGCAGTCACCTGATCCGTGCCTCTCAGTCATCTGATCACTGCATGACAGCCACGTGATCAGTGCCTGCTGAGTTACGGGATTAGCGTCTGCTCAGCTGCTTGATAATCGCCAGCTGAGACGCAGGATGCATGCCTGCTCATCTGCTTGATAATCGCCAGCTGGGCCGCATGATTCATGCCTGCTCAGCTGCTTGATTCTTGCCTGTTGAGGCACATGATCCGTGCAGGAGAGCTACCGAATCAGCACATGAGCAGTCCCATGATAAGCGCCTCTCAGTCACCTGATCAGTGCATGACAGCCACGTGATCAGTGCCTTGAGTTGAGGGATTAGCGCCTGCTCAGCTGCTTGATAATGGCCAGCTGGGCCGCAGGATGCATGCCTGCTCAGCTGCTTGATAATCGCCCGCTGGGCCGCAGGATTCATGCCTGCTCAGCTGCCTGATAATCGACAGCTAGGCCGCATGATTCATGCCTGCTCAGCTGCTTAATTCTTGCCTGCTGAGGCACATGATCCGTGCAGGAGAGCTACCTGATCAGCACATGATCAGCGCCTCTCAGTCTCCTGATCACTGCATGACAGCCACCTGATCAGTGCCTGCTGAATTACGGGATTAGCGCCTGCTCAGCTGCTTGATAATCGCCAGCTGGGCGCAGGATGCATGCCTGCTCAGCTGCTTGATAATCGCCCGCTGGGCCACAGGATTCATGCCTGCTCAGCTGCCTGATAATCGACAGCTGGGATGCATGATTCATGCCTGCTCAGCTGCTTGATTCTTGCCTGCTGAGGCACATGATCCGTGCATGAGGGCTACCTGATCAGCACATGAGCAGTCACATTATCAGCGCCTGTCAGTCACCTGATCACTGCATGACAGCCACGTGATCAGTGCCTGCTGAGTTACGGATTAGCGCCGGCTCAGCTGCTTGATAATAGCCAGCTGAGCCGCAGGATTCATGCCTGCTCATCTACTTGATAATCGCCAGCTGGGCCGCATGATTCATGCCTTGTCAGCTGCTTGATAATCGCCAGCTGGGCCGCAGGATTCATGCCTTGTCAGCTGCTTGATAATCGCCAGCTGGTCCGCAGGATTCACGGATGCTCATCTGCTTGATAATCGCCATCTGGGCTGCAGGATTCATGCCTGCTCAGGTGCTTGATAATCGCCAGCTGAGCCGCATGATTCATGGCTGCTCAGCTGCTTGATAATCGCCATCTGGGCTGCAGGATTTATGCCTGCTCAGCTGCTTGATAATCGCCAGCTGAGCCGCAGGATTCATGCCTGCTCAGCTGCTTGATAATCGCCAGCTGGGCTGCATGATTCATGCCTGCTCAGCTGCTTGATAATTGCCAGCTGGAGCACAGGATTCATACCTTCTCAGCTGCTTGATAATCGCCAGCTGAGCCTCATGATTCATGCCTGCTCAGCTGCTTGATTCTTGCCTGTTGAGGCACATGATCTGTGCAGGAGAGCTACCGAATCAGCACATGAGCAGTCACATGATCAGCGCCTCTCAGTCTCCTGATCACTGCATGACAGCCACCTGATCAGTGCCTGCTGAGTTACGGGATTAGCGCCTGTTCAGCTGCTTGATAATGGCCAGCTGGGCCGCAGGATGCATGCCTCCTCAGCTGCCTGATAATCGACAGCTGGGCTGCAGGATTCATGCCTGCTCAGCTGCTTAATTCTTGCCTGCTGAGGCACATGATCCGTGCCAGGACAGCTACCTGATCTTGCCTGCTGCAGTCAAATGATCAGCGCTCTCAGTCTCCTGATCAGCGCATGAGCAGCCACCTGATCAGCGACTGCTGAGTCACCTGATCACTGCCTGCTCAGCTGCTTGATAATGGCCAGCTGGGGCGCAGGATGCATGCCTGTGCAGCTGCTTGATAATCGCCATCTGGGCTGCAGGATTCATGCCTGCTCAGGTGCTTGATAATCGCCAGCTGAGCCGCATGATTCATGCCTGCTCAGCTGCTTGATAATCGCCAGCTGGGGCGCAGGATTCATGCCTGCTCAGCTGCTTGATAATCGCCATCTGGGCTGCAGGATTTATGCCTGCTCAGCTGCTTGATAATCGCCAGCTGGGCCGCATGATTCATGCCTGCTCAGCTGCTTGATTCTTGCCTGCTGAGGCACATGATCCGTGCAGGAGAGCCGCATGATTCACATGAGCAGCCATGATGCGCCAGCTGTCACCTGATCAATCGCCACGTGATCAGTGCCTGCTGATTCATTGCCTGCTCAGCTGCTTGATAATCGCCAGCTGGGCCATGAGATTCATGCCTGCTCAGCTGCTTGATAATCGCCAGCTGGGCTGCAGGATTCATGCCTGCTCAGCTGCTTGATTCTTGCCTGCTGAGGCACATGATCCATGCAGGAGAGCTACCTGAACATCACTTGAGCAGTCACATGATCAGGGCCTCTCAGTCACCTGATCACTGCATGACAGCCACGTGAACAGTGCCTGCTGAGTTACGGGATTAGCGCCTGCTCAGCTGCTTGATAATTGCCAGCTGGGCCGCAGGATTCATGCCTGCTCAGCTGCTTGATAATCGCCAGCTGGGCCGCATGATACTTGCCTGCTCAGCTGCTTGATAATCGCCAGCTGGGCGCATGATTCATGCCTGCTCAGCTGCGTGATAATCGCCAGCTGGGCCGCATGATTCATGCCTGCTCATCTGCCTGATAATCGCCAGCTGGGCCGCAGGATTCATGCCTGCTCAGCTGCTTGATAATAGCCAGCTGAGCCGCAGGATTCATGCCTGCTCATCTACTTGATAATCGCCAGCTGGGCGCATGATTCACGCCTATTCAGCTGCTTGATAATCGCCAGCTGGTCCGCATGATTCACGCCTGCTCATCTGCTTGATAATCGCCAGCTGGGAGGCAGGATTCATGCCTGCTCAGCTGCTTGATAATCGCCAGCTGGGCCGCATGATTCATGCCTGCTCAGCTGCTTGATAATCGCCAGCTGGGCTGCATGATTCATGCCTGCTCAGCTGCTTGATAATCGCCAGCTGGGCTGCATGATTCATGCCTGCTCAGCTGCTTGATTCTTGCCTGCTGAGGCACATGATCCTGCAGGGAGCTACCTGATTGAGCAGTCACGCCTGCTCAGCGCCTCTCAGTCACCTGATAATGACAGCCACCTGATCAGTGCCTGCTTATTTACGGATTAGCGCCTGCTCAGCACTTGATAATCGCCAGCTGGGCGCATGATTTATGCCTGCTCAGCTGCTTGATAATCGCCCACTGGGCCACAAGATTCATGCCTGTCAGCTGCTTGATAATCGCCAACTGAGGCCCAGGATTCATGCCTGCTCAGCTGCTTGATTCTTGCCTGCTGAGGCACATGATCCATGCAGGAGAGCTACCTGATCAGCACATGAGCATTCACATGATCAGCGACTCTCAGTCACCTGATCACTGCATGACAGCCACGTGATCAGTGCCTGCTGAGTAACGGGATTAGCGCCTGCTCAGCTGCTTGATAATCGCCAGCTGGGCCGCATGATTCATGGCTGCTCAGCTGCTTGATAATCGCCATCTGGGCTGCAGGATTCTTGCCTGCTCAGCTGCTTGATTCTTGCCTGCTGAGGCACATGATCCGTGCAGGAGAGCTACTTGATCAGCACATGAGCAGTCACATGATCAGCGCCTCTCAGTCATCTGATCACTGCATTACAGCCACGTGATCAGTGCCTGCTGAGTTACGGGATTAGCGTCTGCTCAGCTGCTTGATAATCGCCAGCTGAGCCGCAGGATGCATGCCTGCTCAGCTGCTTGATAATCGCCAGCTGGGCCGCATGATTCATGCCTGCTTATCTGCTTGATAATCGCCAGCTGGGCTGCAGGATTCATGCCTGCTAAGCTGCTTGATAATCGCCAGCTGCGCTGCATGATTCATGCCTGCTCAGCTGCTTGATTCTTGCCTGCTGAGGCACATGATCCGTGCAGGAGAGCTACCTGATCAGCACATGAGCAGTCACATGATCAGCGCCTCTCAGTCACCTGATCACTGCATGACAGCCACCGTGATCAGTGCCTGCTTATTTACGGGATTAGCGCCTGCTCAGCTCCTTGATAATCGCCAGCTGGGGCGCATGATTTATGCCTGCTCAGCTGCTTGATAATCGCCCGCTGGGCTGCAAGATTCATGACTGCTCAGCTGCTTGATAATCGCCAACTGAGCCACAGGATTCATGCCTGCTCAGCTGCTTGATAATTGCCTGCTGGGCACGCATCCATTCATGCCTGCTCAGCTGCTTGATGAGCAGTCAGTTGATCAGCGAGGATTCAGTCACCTGATCAGCTGCTTGATAACGCCATCAGGCCTGCTTATGATTCAGCGCCTGCTCAGCTGCTTGATAATCGCCAGCTGAGGCGCATGATTCATGCCTGCTCAGCTGCTTGATAATCGCCAGCTGGGCCGCAGGGATTCATGCCTGCTCAGCTGCTTGATAATCGCCAGCTGGGCCGCAGGATTCATGCCTGCTCAGCTGCTTGATAATCGCCATCTGGGCTGCAGGATTGATGCCTGCTCAGCTGCTTGATTCTTGCCTGCTGGGCACATGATCCGTGCAGGGAGAGCAGCCTGATCAGCACATGAGCAGTCACATGATCAGCGCCTCTCAGCTGCCTGATCATCGCAGGCTGGGCCACCTGATCAGTGCCTGCTTAGTTACGGGAATAGCACCTGCTCAGCTGCTTGATAATCGTCAGCTCAGCCTTGAGGATGCATGCCTGCTGGGCTGCTTGATAATCGCCAGCTGGGCTGCATGATTCTTGCCTGCTCAGGCACATGATCCGTGCAGGAGAGCTGCCTGATCAGCGCATGAGCAGCCAGGATGGCCTCTCGGTCATCTGATGCCTGCATTCAGCCACGTGATAATCGCCAGCTGGAGCCGCAGGATTAGCGTCTGCTCAGCTGCTTGATAATCGCCAGCTGAGCCGCAGGATTGCATGCCTGCTCATCTGCTTGATAATCGCCAGCTGGGCTGCAGGATTCATGCCTGCTCATCTGCTTGATAACCGCCAGCTGGGCTGCAGGATTCATGCCTGCTCAGCTGCTTGATAATCGCCATCTGGGCTGCAGGATTCATGCCTGCTCAGCTGCTTGATTCTTGCCTGCTGAGGCACATGATCCGTGCAGGAGAGCTACCTGATCAGCACATGAGCAGTCACATGATCAGCGCCTCTCAGTCTCCTGATCACTGCATGACAGCCACCTGATCAGTGCCTGCTGATTTACGGGATTAGCGCCTGCTCAGCTGCTTGATAATCGCCAGCTGGGGCGCAGGATGCATGCCTGCTCAGCTGCTTGATAATCGCCAGCTGGGCTGCAGGATTCATGCCTGCTGTTTGCTGCTGGGGCCCAGGATTCATGCCTGCTCAGCTGCTTGATTCTTGCCTGCTGAGGCACATGATCCAAGCAGGACAGCTACCTGATCAGCACATGAGCAGTCAAATAATCAGCGCCTCTCAGTCACCTGATCACTGCATGACAGCCAGGTGATCAGTGCCTGCTGAGTTACGGGATTAGCGCCTGCTCAGCTGCTTGATAATCGCCAGCTGGGCCGCAGGATGCATGCCTGCTCAGCTGCTTGATAATCGCCAGCTGTGCGCAGGATGGATGCCTGCTCTGCTGCTTGATAATCGCCAGCTGGGCGCGCATGATTCATGCCTGCTCAGGTGCTTGATAATCGCCAGCTGAGCCGCAGGATTCATGCCTGCTCAGCTGCTTGATAATCGCCAGCTGGGCGCGCATGATTCATGCCTGCTCAGCTGCTTGATAATTGCCTCTGGCTGAGGATTCATGCCTGCTGATGCCTGATAATCGCCAGCTGGGAGCTGACCTGATCTGCTTGATAATCGCAGTCACGCATGATCGCGGCGCCAGCTGCTTGTCACCTGATCTGGGCTGCATGATTCAGCCACCTGATCAGTGCCTGCTTATTTGGGAGGCGCCTGCTCAGCTGAGAGCTTGATAATCGCCAGCTGGGCCGTCATGATTTATGCCTGCTCAGCTGCTTGATAACGACAGCCGCTGGGCTGCATGATTCATTGCCTGCTCAGCTGCTTGATAATCGCCAGCTGAGCCACAGGATGCATGCCTGCTCATCTGCTTGATAATCGCCAGCTGGGCCGCATGATTCATGCCTGCTCAGCTGCTTGATTAATCGCCTGTTGTTGCCTGCAGGATTCTTGCCTGCTCAGCTGCTTGATAATCGCCAGCTGGGCAGTCCCATGATTCATGCCTGCTCAGCTGCTTGATAATCGCCAGCTGAGCAGCCACGTGATTCAGTGCCTGCTGAGCTGCCTGATCAATCGCTTGATCTGGGCCGCAGGATTCATGCCTGCTCTGCTGCTTGATAATCGCCAGCTGGGCGCAGGATTCATGCCTGCTCAGCTGCCTGATAATCGCCAGCTGGGCTGCAGGATTCATGCCTGCTCAGCTGCTTGATTCTTGCCTGCTGAGGCACATGATCCGTGCAGGAGAGCTACCTGATCAGCACATGATCAGTCTCTCAGTGATCTGCGCCTGCATGACAGCCACCTGATCAGTGCCTGCCACGGGATCAGCGCCTGCTCAGCTGCTTGATAATCGCCAGCTGGGCGCAGGATGCATGCCTGCTCAGCTGCTTGATAATCGCCAGCTGAGCCTCAGGATTCATGCCTGCTCAGCTGCCTGATAATCGCCAGCTGGGATGCATGATTCATGCCTGCTCTCAGCTTCTTGCCTGCTGAGGCACATGATCCAGCTGGGGGCTACCTGATTCATGAGCCATTATCAGCGCCTGTGATCACCTGATCCTGCTGACAGCCACGTGATCAGTGCCTGCTGATTACGGGATTAGCGCATGCTCAGCTGCTTGATAATCGCCAGCTGGGCCGCAGGATTCATGCCTGCTCATCTGCTTGATAATCGCCAGCTGGGCTGCATGATTCATGCCTTGCTCAGCTGCTTGATAATCGCCAGCTGGGCTGCAGGATTCATGCCTTGTCAGCTGCTTGATAATCGCCATCTGGGATGCACGGATTCATCTGCCTGCTCAGCTGCTTGATTCTTGCCTGCTCAGCTGCATGATCCGCCAGGCTACCTGATCAGCTGTGAGCAGTCTGCCTGATGCGCCTCTCAGTCTCCTGATCACTGCTGCTCAGCCACTTGATCATGCCTGCCAGCTGATTTACGGGATTAGCGCCTGCTCAGCTGCTTGATAATCGCCAGCTGGGCTGCAGGATTCATGCCTGCTCAGCTGCTTGATAATCGCCAGCTGGGCTGCATGATTCATGCCTGCTCAGCTGCTTGATTCTTGCCTGCTGAGGCACATGATCCGTGCAGGACAGCTACCTGATCAGCACATGAGCAGTCAAATGATCAGCGCCTCTCAGTCACCTGATCACTGCGCGACAGCCACCTGATCAGTGCCTGCTTATTTACGGGATTAGCGCCTGCTCAGCTCCTTGATAATCGCCAGCTGGGCCGCAGGATTTATGCCTGCTCAGCTGCTTGATAATCGCCCACTGGGCTGCAGGATTCATGCCTGTCGAGCTGCTTGATAATCGCCAGCTGGGCCCAGGATTCATGCCTGCTCAGCTGCTTGATTCTTGCCTGCTGAGGCACATGATCCGTGCCTGAGAGCTACCTGATCGCCAGCTGAGCAGTCACATGATCAGCGCCTATCAGTCACCTGATCGCGGCATGACAGCCACGTGATCAGTGCCTGCTGAGTTACAGGATTAGCGCCTGCTCAGCTGCTTGATAATCGCCAGCTGGCGGCAGGATGCATGCCTGCTCATCTGCTTGATAATCGCCTGCTGGGCCGCAGGATTCATGCCTGCTCAGCTGCTTGATAATCGCCAGCTGGGCGCGCAGGATTCATGCCTGCTCAGCTGCTTGATAATCGCCAGCTGGGCCGCAGGATTCATGCCTGCTCAGCTGCTTGATAATCGCCAGCTTGGCCTCAGTATTCATGCCTGCTCAGCTGCTTTATTCTTGCCTGCTGAGGCACATGATCCGTGCAGGAGAGCTACCTGATCAGCACATGAGCAGTCACATGATCAGTGCCTCTTGGTCACCTGATCACTGCATGACAGCCACGTGATCAGTGCCTGCTGAGTTATGGGATTAGCGCCTGCTCAGCTGCTTGATAATCGCCAGCTGAGCCACAGGATGCATGCCTGCTCATCTGCTTGATAATCGCCAGCTGGGCCGCAGGATTCATGCCTGCTCAGCTGCTTCATTCTTGCCTGCTTGGGCACATGATCCATGTTGGAGAGCTCCTGATCAGCACATGAGCAGTCACATGATCAGCAGCTTCTCAGTCACCTGATAACTGCATGACAGCCACGTGATCAATGCCTGCAGAGTTACAGGATTAGCGCCTGCTCAGCTGCTTGATAATTGCCAGCTGAGCCACAGGATGCATGCCTGGCCATCTGCTTGATAATCGCCAGCTGGGGCGAATGATTCATGCCTGCTCATCTGCTTGATAATCGCCAGCTGGGCCACATGATTCATGCCTTCTCATCTGCTTGATAATCGCCAGCTGGGCCTGAGGATTCATGCCTGGTCAGCTGCTTGATAATCGCCCGCTGGGCCGCAGGATTCATGCCTGCTCCGCTGCTTGATTCTTGCCTGCTGAGGCACATGATCCGTGTGGGAGAGCTACCTGATCAGCACAAGAGCAGTCACATGATCAGCGCCTCTCAGTCACCTGATCACTGCATGACAGCCACGTGATCAGTGTCTGCTGAGTTACGGGATTAGCGCCTGCTCAGCTGCTTGATAATCGCCAGCTGAGCCGCAGCATTCATGCCTGCTCATCTGCTTGATAATCGCCAGCTGTGCCGCAGGATTCATGTCTGCTCATCTGCTTGATAATCGCCAGCTGGGCGCAGGATTCATGCCTGCTCATCTGCTTGATAATCGCCAGCTGGGGACGCAGGATTCATGCCTGCTCAACTGCTTGATAATCGCCCGCTTGGTGGCAGGATTCATGCCTGCTCATCTGCTTGATAATCGCCAGCTGGGGCGCATGATTCATGCCTGCTCTTCTGCTCTGATAATCGCCAGCTGGGCGCAGGATTCATGCCTGCTCAGCTGCTTGATAATCGCCAGCTGGGCTGCAGGATTCATGCCTGCTCAGCTGCTTGATTCTTGCCTGCTGAGGCACATGATCCATGCAGGAGAGCTACCTGATCAGCACATGAGCAGTCACATGATCAGCGCCTCTCAGTCACCTGATCACGGCATGACAGCCACTTGATCAGTGCCTCCTGAGTTACGGGATTAGCGCCTGCTCAGCTGCTTGATAATCACCAGCTGAGCCGCAGGATGCATGCCTGCTCATCTGCTTGATAATCGCCAGCTGGGCTTAATTGCTTGATTCATGCCTGCTCATGCCTGCTTGATAATCGCCAGCTGGGCCGGAGGATTCATGCCTGCTCATCTGCTGATAATCGCCAGCTGTACCGCATGATTCATGGCTGCTCATCTGCTTGATAATCGCCAGTTGGGACCACATGATTCATGCTTGCTCATCTGCTTGATAATCGCCAGCTGGGGCCGCAGGATTCATGCCTGCTCAGCTGCTTGATTCTTGCCTGCTGAGGCACATGATCCGTGCAGGAGAGCTACCTGATCAACACATGAGCAGTCACATGATCAGCGCCTATCAGTCACCTGATCACGGAGGGATTAGCGACAGCCACGTGATCAGTGCCTGCGGAGTTACAGGATTAGCGCCTGCTCATCTGCTTGATAATCGCCAGCTGGACGCAGGATTCATGCCTGCTCAGCTGCTTAATAATCCTCAGCTAGGCCACAGGATTCATGCCTGCTCATCTGCTTGATAATCGCCACCTGGGCCGCAGGATTCATGCCTGCTCAGCTGCTTGATAATCGCCCGCTGGGCCGCAGGATTCATGGCTGCTCATCTGCTTGATAACCGCCAGCTGGACTGCAGGTTTCATGCCTGCTCAGCTGCTTGATAATCACCATCTGGGCCGCATGATTCATGCCTGCTCAGCTGATTGATTCTTGCCTGCTGAGGCACATGATCCGTGCAGGAGAGCTACCTGATCAGTACATGAGCAGTCCCATGATCAGCGCCTCTCAGTCACCTGATCAGTGCATGACAGCCACGTGATCAGTGCCTGCTGAGTTACGGATTAGCGCCTGCTCAGCTGCTTGATAATCGCCAGCTGGGCCGCAAGATTCATGCCTGCCAGCTGCTTGATAATCGCCAACTGAGGCCCAGGATTCATGCCTGCTCAGCTGCTTGATTCTTGCCTGCTGAGGCACATGATCCATGCAGGAGAGCTACCTGATCAGCACATGAGCAGTCACATGATCAGCGACTCTCAGTCACCTGATCACTGCATGACAGCCACGTGATCAGTGCCTGCTGAGTTACGGGATTAGCGCCTGCTCAGCTGCCTGATAATCGCCAGCTGGGCCGCATGTTTCATGCCTGCTCAGCTTCTTGATAATCGCCAGCTGAGTCGCAGGATGGATGCCTGCTCAGCTGCTTGATAATCGCCAGCTGGGCCGCATGATTCATGCCTGCTCAGCTGCTTGATAATCGCCAGCTGGGCCGCATGATTCATGCCTGCTCAGCTGCCTGATAATCGCCAGCTGGGCCGCATGATTCATGCCTGCTCAGCTGCTTGAGAACCGCCAGCTGGGCCACATGATTCATGGCTGCTCAGCTGCTTGATAATCGCCATCTGGGCTGCAGGATTCTTGCCTGCTCAGCTGATTGATTCTTGCCTGCTGAGGCACATGATCCATGCAGGAGAGCTACCTGATCAGCACATGTGCAGTCACATGATCAGCGCCTCTCAGTCACCTGATCACTGCATGACAGCCACGTGATCAGTGCCTGCTGAGTTACGGGATTAGCTCCTGCTCAGATGCTTGATAATCGCCAGCTGGGCGCATGATTCATGCCTGCTCAGCTGCTTGATAATCGCCAGCTGGGCGCGCATGATTCATACCTTCTCAGCTGCTTGATAGTCGCCAGCTGGGCCGCATGATTCATGCCTGCTCATCTACTTGATAATCGCCAGCTGGGCTGCAGGATTCATGCCTGCTCAGCTGCTGGATAATCGCCAGCTGGGCTGCATGATTCATGCCTGCTCAGCTGCTTGATTCTTGCCTGCTGAGGCACATGATCCATGCAGGAGAGCTACCTGATCAGCACATGAGCAGTCACATGATCAGCGCCTCTCAGTCACCTGATCACTGCAGGACAGCCACCTGATCAGTGCCTGCTTATTTATGGGATTAGCGCCTGCTCAGCTGCTTGATAATCGCCAGCTGGGCCGCAGGATTCATGCCTGCTCAGCTGCTTGATAATCGCCAGCTGGGCCGCAGGATTCATGCCTGCTCAGCTGCTTGATAATCGCCAGCTGGGCCGCAGGATTCATGCATGCTCATCTGCTTGATAACCGCCAGCTGGGCTGCAGGATTCATGGCTGCTCAGCTGCTTGATAATCGCCAGCTGAGCCGCATGATTCATGCCTGCTCAGCTGCTTGATTCTTGCCTGATGAGGCACATGATCCGTGCAGGAGAGCTACCTGATCAGCACATGAGCAGTCACATGATCAGCGCCTCTCAGTCTCCTGATCACTGCATGACAGCCACCTGATCAGTGCCTGCTGAGTTACGGGTTTAGCGCCTGCTCAGCTGCTTGATAATGGCCAGCTGGCCGCAGGATGCATGCCTGCTCAGCTGCCTGATAATCGACAGCTGGGCTGCAGGATTCATGCCTGCTCAGCTGCTTAATTCTTGCCTGCTGAGGCACATGATCCGTGCAGGACAGCTACCTGATCAGCACATGAGCAGTCAAATGATCAGCGCCTCTCAGTCTCCTGATCACTGCATGACAGCCACCTGATCATTGCCTGCTGAGTTACGGGATTAGCGCCTGCTCAGCTGCTTGATAATGGCCAGCTGGGCCGCAGGATGCATGCCTGTGCAGCTGCTTGATAATCGCCATCTGGGCTGCAGGATTCATGCCTGCTCAGGTGCTTGATAATCGCCAGCTGAGCCGCATGATTCATGCCTGCTCAGCTGCTTGATAATCGCCAGCTGGGCCGCAGGATTCATGGCTGCTCAGCTGCTTGATAATCGCCATCTGGGCTGCAGGATTTATGCCTGCTCAGCTGCTTGATAATCGCCAGCTGAGCCGCAGGATTCATGCCTGCTCAGCTGCTTGATAATCGCCAGCTGGGCTGCATGATTCATGCCTGCTCAGCTGCTTGATAATTGCCAGCTGGAGCACAGGATTCATACCTTCTCAGCTGCTTGATAATCGCCAGCTGAGCCTCATGATTCATGCCTGCTCAGCTGCTTGATTCTTGCCTGTTGAGGCACATGATCTGTGCAGGAGAGCTACCGAATCAGCACATGAGCAGTCACATGATCAGCGCCTCTCAGTCTCCTGATCACTGCATGACAGCCACCTGATCAGTGCCTGCTGAGTTACGGGATTAGCGCCTGTTCAGCTGCTTGATAATGGCCAGCTGGGCCGCAGGATGCATGCCTGCTCAGCTGCCTGATAATCGACAGCTGGGCTGCAGGATTCATGCCTGCTCAGCTGCTTAATTCTTGCCTGCTGAGGCACATGATCCGTGCAGGACAGCTACCTGATCAGCACATGAGCAGTCAAATGATCAGCGCCTCTCAGTCTCCTGATCACTGCATGACAGCCACCTGATCATTGCCTGCTGAGTTACGGGATTAGCGCCTGCTCAGCTGCTTGATAATGGCCAGCTGGGCCGCAGGATGCATGCCTGTGCAGCTGCTTGATAATCGCCATCTGGGCTGCAGGATTCATGCCTGCTCAGGTGCTTGATAATCGCCAGCTGAGCCGCATGATTCATGCCTGCTCATTTGCTTGATAATCGCCAGCTGGGCCGCAGGATTCATGCCTGCTCAGCTGCTTAATAATCGTCAGCTGGGCTGCAGGATTTATGCCTGCTCAGCTGCTTGATAATCGCCAGCTGGGCCGCATGATTCATGCCTGCTCAGCTGCCTGATTCTTGCCTGCTGAGGCACATGATCCGTGCAGGAGAGCTACCGAATCAGTACATGAGCAGTCCCATGATAAGCGCCTCTCAGTCACCTGATCAGTGCATGAGCAGCCACGTGATCAGTGCCTGCTGAGTTACGGGATTAGCGCCTGCTCAGCTGCTTGATAATCGCCAGCTGGGCCGCAAGATTCATGCCTGCCCAGCTGCTTGATAATCGCCAGCTGAGGCCCAGGATTCATGCCTGCTCAGCTGCTTGATTCTTGCCTGCTGAGGCACATGATCCATGCAGGAGAGCTACCTGATCAGCACATGAGCAGTCACATGATCAGCGACTCTCAGTCACCTGATCACTGCATGACAGCCACGTGATCAGTGCCTGCTGAGTTACGGGATTAGCGCCTGCTCAGCTGCCTGATAATCGCCAGCTGGGCCGCGGGATGGATGCCTGCTCAGCTGCTTGATAATCGCCAGCTGGGCGCATGATTCATGCCTGCTCAGCTGCTTGATAATCGCCAGCTGAGCCGCATGAGGATGGATGCCTGCTCAGCTGCTTGATAATCGCCAGCTGGGCCGCATGATTCATGCGCCTGCTCAGCTGCGTGATAATCGCCAGCTGGGCGCGCATGATTCATGCCTGCTCATCTGCCTGATAATCGCCAGCTGGGCGCATGATTCATGCCTGCTCAGCTGCTTGATAATCGCCAGCTGAGCCGCAGGATTCATGCCTGCTCATCTACTGGATAATCGCCAGCTGGGCCGCATGATTCATGCCTACTCAGCTGCTTGATAATCGCCAGCTGGTCCGCAGGATTCACGGATGCTCATCTGCTTGATAATCGCCATCTGGGAGGCAGGATTCATGCCTGCTCAGCTGCTTGATAATCGCCAGCTGGGCCGCATGATTCATGCCTGCTCAGCTGCTTGATAATCGCCAGGTGGGCCACAGGATTCATGCCTGCTCAGCTGCTTGATAATCGCCAGCTGGGCCGCATGATTCATGCCTGCTCATCTGCTTGATAATCGCCAGCTGGGCTGCAGGATTCATGCCTGCTCAGCTGCTTGATAATCGCCAGCTGGGCTGCATGATTCATGCCTGCTCAGCTGCTTGATTCTTGCCTGCTGAGGCACATGATCCGTGCAGGAGAGCTACCTGATCAGCACATGAGCAGTCACATGATCAGCGCCTCTCAGTCACCTGATCACTGCATGACAGCCACCTGATCAGTGCCTGCTTATTTACGGGATTAGCGCCTGCTCAGCTGCTTGATAATCGCCAGCTGGGCCGCATGATTTATGCCTGCTCAGCTGCTTGATAATCGCCAGCTGGGCCACAAGATTCATGCCTGTCAGCTGCTTGATAATCGCCAACTGAGGCCCAGGATTCATGCCTGCTCAGCTGCTTGATTCTTGCCTGCTGAGGCACATGATCCATGCAGGAGAGCTACCTGATCAGCACATGAGCATTCACATGATCAGCGACTCTCAGTCACCTGATCACTGCCTGACAGCCACGTGATCAGTGCCTGCTGAGCGCGGGATTAGCGCCTGCTCAGCTGCTTGATAATCGCCAGCTGGGCCGCATGATTCATGGCTGCTCAGCTGCTTGATAATCGCCATCTGGGCTGCAGGATTCTTGCCTGCTCAGCTGCTTGATTCTTGCCTGCTGAGGCACATGATCCCGTGCAGGAGAGCTACTTGATCAGCACATGAGCAGTCACATGATCAGCGCCTCTCAGTCATCTGATCACTGCATTACAGCCACGTGATCAGTGCCTGCTGAGTTACGGGATTAGCGTCTGCTCAGCTGCTTGATAATCGCCAGCTGAGCCGCAGGATGCATGCCTGCTCAGCTGCTTGATAATCGCCAGCTGGGCCGCATGATTCATGCCTGCTTATCTGCTTGATAATCGCCAGCTGGGCTGCAGGATTCATGCCTGCTAAGCTGCTTGATAATCGCCAGCTGCGCTGCATGATTCATGCCTGCTCAGCTGCTTGATTCTTGCCTGCTGAGGCACATGATCCGTGCAGGAGAGCTACCTGATCAGCACATGAGCAGTCACATGATCAGCGCCTCTCAGTCACCTGATCACTGCATGACAGCCACCTGATCAGTGCCTGCTTATTTACGGGATTAGCGCCTGCTCAGCTCCTTGATAATCGCCAGCTGGGCCGCATGATTTATGCCTGCTCTGCTGCTTGATAATCGCCCGCTGGGCCGCAAGATTCATGACTGTCGAGCTGCTTGATAATCGCCAACTGAGGCCCAGGATTCATGCCTGCTCAGCTGCTTGATTCTTGCCTGCTGAGGCACATGATCCAAGCAGGAGAGCTACCTGATCAGCACATGAGCAGTCACATGATCAGCGACTCTCAGTCACCTGATCACTGCATGACAGCCACGTGATCAGTGCCTGCTTATATGGGATTAGCGCCTGCTCAGCTGCTTGATAATCGCCAGCTGGGCCGCATGATTCATGCCTGCTCAGCTTCTTGATAATCGCCAGCTGAGTCGCAGGATGGATGCCTGCTCAGCTGCTTGATAATCGCCAGCTGGGCCGCATGATTCATGCCTGCTCAGCTGCTTGATAATCGCCAGCTGAGCCGCAGGATGGATGCCTGCTCAGCTGCTTGATAATCGCCAGCTGGGCCGCATGATTCATGCCTACTCAGCTGCTTGATAATCGCCATCTGGGCCGCATGATTCATGCCTGCTCAGCTGCCTGATAATCGCCAGCTGGGCCGCATGATTCATGCCTGCTCAGCTGCTTGATAATCGCCAGCTGGGCCGCATGAGTCATGGCTGCTCAGCTGCTTGATAATCGCCATCTGGGCTGCAGGATTCTTGCCTGCTCAGCTGCTTGATTCTTGCCTGCTGAGGCACATGATCCGTGCAGGAGAGCTACTTGATCAGCACATGAGCAGTCACATGATCCGTGCCTCTCAGTCATCTGATCACTGCATGACAGCCACGTGATCAGTGCCTGCTGAGTTACGGGATTAGCGTCTGCTCAGCTGCTTGATAATCGCCAGCTGAGACGCAGGATGCATGCCTGCTCATCTGCTTGATAATCGCCAGCTGGGCCTCATGATTCATGCCTGCTCAGCTGCTTGATTCTTGCCTGTTGAGGCACATGATCTGTGCAGGAGAGCTACCGAATCAGCACATGAGCAGTCCCATGATAAGCGCCTCTCAGTCACCTGATCAGTGCATGACAGCCACGTGATCAGTGCCTGCTGAGTTGAGGGATTAGCGCCTGCTCAGCTGCTTGATAATGGCCAGCTGGGCCGCAGGATGCATGCCTGCTCAGCTGCTTGATAATCGCCGCTGGGCCGCAGGATTCATGCCTGCTCAGCTGCCTGATAATCGACAGCTAGGCCGCATGATTCATGCCTGCTCAGCTGCTTAATTCTTGCCTGCTGAGGCACATGATCCGTGCAGGAGAGCTACCTGATCAGCACATGATCAGCGCCTCTCAGTCTCCTGATCACTGCATGACAGCCACCTGATCAGTGCCTGCTGAATTACGGGATTAGCGCCTGCTCAGCTGCTTGATAATCGCCAGCTGGGCCGCAGGATGCATGCCTGCTCAGCTGCTTGATAATCGCCGCTGGGCCACAGGATTCATGCCTGCTCAGCTGCCTGATAATCGACAGCTGGGATGCATGATTCATGCCTGCTCAGCTGCTTGATTCTTGCCTGCTGAGGCACATGATCCGTGCATGAGGGCTACCTGATCAGCACATGAGCAGTCACATTATCAGCGCCTGTCAGTCACCTGATCACTGCATGACAGCCACGTGATCAGTGCCTGCTGAGTTACGGGATTAGCGCCTGCTCAGCTGCTTGATAATAGCCAGCTGAGCCGCAGGATTCATGCCTGCTCATCTACTTGATAATCGCCAGCTGGGCCGCATGATTCATGCCTTGTCAGCTGCTTGATAATCGCCAGCTGGGCCGCAGGATTCATGCCTTGTCAGCTGCTTGATAATCGCCAGCTGGTCCGCAGGATTCACGGATGCTCATCTGCTTGATAATCGCCATCTGGGAGGCAGGATTCATGCCTGCTCAGCTGCTTGATAATCGCCAGCTGGGCCGCATGATTCATGCCTGCTCAGCTGCTTGATAATCGCCAGCTGGGCTGCAGGATTTATGCCTGCTCAGCTGCTTGATAATCGCCAGCTGAGCCGCGGGATTCATGCCTGCTCAGCTGCTTGATAATCGCCAGCTGGGATTCATGCCTGCTCAGCTGCATGCATGATTCATGCCTGCTCAGCTGCTTGATAATTGCCAGCTGGAGCACAGGATTCATACCTTCTCAGCTGCTTGATAATCGCCAGCTGAGCCGGGATTCATGCCTGCTCAGCTGCTTGATTCTTGCCTGTTGAGGCACATGATCTGTGCAGGAGAGCTACCTGATCAGCACATGAGCAGTCACATGATCAGCGCCTCTCAGTCTCCTGATCACTGCATGACAGCCACCTGATCAGTGCCTGCTGAGTTACGGGATTAGCGCCTGTTCAGCTG